>NW_016821253.1:3427431-3480588 GCF_001698545.2 Rhinopithecus bieti | reverse complement strand
AGACCAGCCTGAGCAAGATGGTAAAACCCCATCTCTACTAAAAATACAAAAATTAGCCAGGCGCGGTGGCAGGTGCCTGTAATCCTGGCTACTCGGGAGGCCAAGGCAGAAGAACTGCTTGAACCCAGGCGGCAGAGGTTGCAGTGAGCCAGGATCGCGCCACTGCACTCCAGCCTGGGTGATAGAGTTAGATTCTGTCTAAAAAAAAAAAAAAAAAAAATACTATGTCAGTACAGCAGAAAGCGCATGAAGCCGGAGGGAAGGAAAGGTCCAACACTTTTAGTTAAAAGACGAATCATAAAGTTTTAGGGGGCAATTTTTTTATTAAAAGAAAATGAGAATCAAAATTAGCTGCATTTTTTGTATCTAGAAGTTTACAGTGATACATAATTGCATCTTAATCAGCTCCAACTCAAAATATTTGAGTGACTGTTATATCAGATTGTGCTACATATTGTGGAATATATAAGCTTTCAACTGGTGCTACTTTAATAGGATGTTCATGCTGTACAAATAGAGGCCATTGAAGAAGTGTTCTTTATGCAGAACTCCCCTCTCTCCTGGTGTCTGCCGGTACTGGTGCATCACGGTGTCACCCCGTTGCTGAAGCCTGAAGATAGCCACTCTGCCATCTTATAGGACAGGCACAAAAGTGCACGAAGCCGGAGGTCAAACAAAATGAGAAAGAAAAAGCCCTCCTGGCTGGTGGACAGCTTGGGTGACTGTAAATAGGAACCAGTGGAATCTGCACTCCTGATTCAGGTGATGCTGTTCATTTCAAGTTGAGCAAGTCTGGGCCTCAGATGATGTGTCTGAAAAGGAGGACCTTGGTGTAGATTTCCAGTCTCTTTCCTAATTCTAATATTCTAGTACTTCTGGAGCGAGAAGGAATAGGTCACTCAACTGAAGCCCCTTTTTTGTTAACGTGATGAGCTGACATTCAGGACTCAGGAAAAGGATGTCATCAGAACAAAACATGTAGCAACGATCGTGGTGGTCGTGGTTCCTCAGTTCGTAAACACTCAGGAGTAACACGGGGAGGGCCGGCTATAGCTGCCCGCATTGTGTCTCCTGGCACACAGAAGACACTGACTATGCTGGGTGAATACCTGGCCAGCTCGTTACAGCAGCTTTCGTTCTTAATTGCCCATTGAGAGACAGGAATTGGCACAAGGCGACTCTAATATTGTGTTGACATAAGTATTTGTCAAAGAACAACTTTCATCAAAATATGCCCCCAAATTAACATTCTTTGGTGATACGGGAAGCCGCCAGTATATGGTGGTAGGGTTTTGGACAAAGACAAATATGAATGAAGGGGGAAACGGAGAATGGGCTGCTTTCTCTACCCCCAGCTGACAGAGCTGTTCTCTCAACCTAAATATGCACAGATTCGTGTATATTAAAGGCAATACCTCAACAGTAAACAAGGGTCTTTAACCTGGGATTTAACATCCAGCAACCACGAAAGAAGACTACATATACATAAAAAGCTTAATATAAAAAAGGGTTTTGAAGAGCCATAAGCAAAAACAAACTAGGAAAAGAATTTGCAATTCATGTCACAGAGGACTAATTTCCCTAATATATAAGAACTAGAAATGGAAAAAACTAATAACTCAGAAGAATGGATTGGCCAAATTGCTTACAGAAAAAGAAGCACTCATAGTCCTTTAGGAATGAAAAGATGCTCAACTTCGCTCACAAGAGAATGCAGATTAAAACACCTAGACACCATTTCTCTGTATGATACTAGCAACAGTGCATATGTTGATGAGGCTGCCTGGAAACGTGTGCTCATCTGTGTTGGTGCTGAGTGCAGATCGGCACCACTGAACACCAGACAGAGGCATTGCCCACTGTCAGAATTCCAAATGCTTTGAACGTCAATCCACCAGCCCCTACTCTGCAGATTGTCTGCTGTAAATACAGCTTGCACACATAAAAGTAAAAGATGACCAGGTTTTCAATATCAGAGAACTGGAAACAATACTGGGACCTGAAGCGGCCATGGAATAAACAGCGTTAGAGTGACAGACCCCGTAAGTACCCATAGACCAGAAGGCTCTCTGGGCGCTGTTAAGTGGAAAAAGGAGAGTACGGATTCATGTTACAGCAGGCTGCCTTTTGCGTCAGAGAGGATAAATAAAAATTCACAAACACTGAGCTATTCCTCTATTACACTGGGAATGGGGAGAGGATGCTGTGGGTGGGAACAGGGCAGTGATGAGACTTCCTGGTCTGTGCATCTTTGTGTGCTATCTTTTTATTTTTTATTTTATATTTGTATATAATTTTTTTTTTGAGAGAGAGTTTTGCTCTTATTGCTCAGACTGGAGTACAGTGGTGCGATCTCGGCTCACTGCAACCTCCGCATCCTGGGTTCAAATGATTCTCCTGCCTCAGCCTCCTGAGTAACTGGGACTACAAGGGGTCCAACACCATGCCCGGATAATTTTTTTGTATTTTTAGTAGAGACAGGGTTTCACCATGTTGGCCAGGCTGGTCTCCAACTCCCGACCTCATGTGATCCACCCGCCTCAGCCTCCCAAAGTGCTGGGATTACAGGTGTGAGCCACTGTGCCCAGCCTGTGTGCTATCTTAAAAAAAAAAATTGTTTCAAGGCAGAGTTTAGCTCTTGTTGGCCAGGCTGGAGTGCAAATGGCACGATCTCAGCTCACCGCAACCTCCGCCTCCCGGGTTCAAGCGATTCTCCTGCCTCAGCCTCCCAAGTAGCTGGGATCACAGGCGTGCACCACCACACCTGGCTAATTTTGTATTTTTAGTAGAGACGGGATTTCTCCATGTTGATCAGGCTGGTCTCAAAACTCCTGACCTCAGGTGATCTGCCCAACTTGGCCTCTCAAAGTGCTGGGATTACAGGCATGAGCCACTGTGCCGGGCCAAAAAGATTTTCTTTAATCTTTTTTTTTCTTCTTTTGAGACAGGGTCTTGCTCTGTCACCTAGGCTGGAGTACAGTGGCGCTGTCATAGCTTACTGCAGCCTCCACCTCCTGAGCTCACTCCAGCCTCAGCCTCCTAAGTAGCTGAGACTACAAGTGTGTGCCACCATGCCCAGCTAATTTTTATTTTTCTTAGAGCTGGGGTCTCACTGTGTTGTCCAGGCTGGTCTTCAACTTCTGGGCTCAAGCAATTCTCCAGGCTTGGCCTCCCAACATGCTGGGATTAGAGCCATGAGCCATTGTGCCTGGCCTTTTATATGTTATCTTGATCTTTGAATCATGTTGTAATACCTGCTAATAAATATTTGATAAAAAATATTTGAAAAGTCTGCCTTCAAAGAGGGCAGGTAAAGGGCATGGGTACGTTACCTGCAGAACTCTCACCAGCAGAAAACCCAGTGGACACGTGCCTAGCTGAGACGTTCGGATCCCACCCCAGTCTTTGCAGCTCCCATCCGCTCTGTGAAACTGTGACACGGCACCATGTGTGTGTATCTGAGGTTCATATAATACGTAATGTGCTCCTTTTAGGTAGACAACATGCTTTAACCTAACATTTTGAAACCCAGAGGAAAACTTACGGGGATCACAGCTGTTACGAACTGAATGGATCCCCCAAAATTCATGTTAAACCCCTAACCCTGGTGTGGCTGTGTTTGGAGAGGGGCCTCTTAGGAGGTACTGGGGTTAAGGTTATAAGGGTGGGGCTGCCCGGGTGTGGTGGCTCACACCTGTAATTCCAGCACTTTGGGAGGCCGAGGTGGGTGGATCACGAGGTCAGGAGATTGAGACCATCCTGGCTAACATGGTGAAACCCCGTCTCTACTAAAAATACAAAAAAACTAGCCGGGCGAGGTGGCGGGCGCCTGTAATCCCAGCCACTGGGAGGCTGAGGCAGGAGAATGGCGTGAACCCGGGAGGCGGAGCTTGCGGTGAGCCCAGATCGCACCACTGCACTCCAGCCTGGGCAACAGGGCGAGACTCCATCTAAAACAAAAAGGGTGGGGCCCTGACCCAATGGGATTGGTGTCCCTGTGAGGGGAGACCCCAGAGTGCTCGTGTGCCCTCCTGCCCCCAGGGCCACTCGCCTGGGACAGGCCACATGCCAGCCTCTGCGAGCCAGGAAGGAGCCTCACCAGAAACGGAACCAGCAGGAACCTTGACCTCAGACTTGCAGCCTCCAGAACTGTGAGAAAATAGATTTCCGTTGTTTCAAGCCCTGGAGCCTGTGGTCTTCTGTCCCAGCAGCCTGAGCAGGCTGAAACGGTAGGTTAGGATGCTTGGTAAAGAAAAACATGAATTATCCTTGTTAGGGGTGTGAAGAAGTATTCAAGGGCCCACTCCAGTGAGGTTTGCAGTAAAGGAGAGAGATGGGGGTCAAATCCGAGTACAGGGATGGGTGGGAGCTGACAGCCCTGGAGCGGGGTGGGGACCTGTGGACAGAAATTCCTTCGTGGAAACGTCAGGAGTCAGGGGACTCTCAGGTGCCCAGCGTGGATTTCCCCAAGCAGGCTCAGCAGGATTTGCTCAAATGGAGCCAGCCCAGGACGTAGCCCAAGGTCAGAGCCTGGTCCACAAGAGGGACTCGGAGGGGTGGATGCAAGCTTGGTCCGGGAGGGGAGGGGACTTGGAGGGGTGGACGCAAGCTTGGTCTGGGAGGGTCTTTGTCAAGGCCCATTTGTTTTATTTTACAGGCAGGAAACTGCAGCTCTTACTGCTGCTCCTCAACGCGCTGGGAACACTCCTGCCTCAGGGGCTTTGCTGTTCCACTGCCTGGGCTTTACTCAGACGGAACTTTCTTTGTAAAAATTACTGATTTCTAAAATTATGGTACATAACAAAGTTAACATTTTTTTTTTTTTTGAGACAGGAGGGTCTCACTCTGTCACACAGGCCGGAGTGCAGTGGTGCAGTCACACGCTCACTGCAGGCCTCTGTCCTCCAGGGTTCAAGTAGTTCTCCTGCCTCAGCCTCCCAAGTGTCCGGGACTAGCACGGCACGCACCCACCAACGCCGCTTTTTTCTTTTTTTGTTCTTTGTTTGTATTTTTAGTAAGAACCGAGGGGTTTTGCATGTGGCCAGCGCTGGTCTGGTCTCAAACTCCTGACCTCAAGTGATCTGCCTGCCTCACCATCCCCAAGTGCCGGGATTACAGGTGTGAGCTACTGTGGCCAGCCCATCTTAGCCATTTTAAAGTGTGCAGTTCAGTGGCATTAAGTACACTCACACTGCTGTACAGCCTTCAGCACCCTCCATCTCCAGAACTTCTCATCTTCCCAGACGGAAGCTCAGCTTCTGTTGGACACAGACTCCCCAGCCCCGTTCCCCAGCCCCTGGCAGCACTGTTCTGCTTTCCATCTCTATGAGTGTGACTCCTCTAGGGACCCCGTGTAAATGGAATCATGCAGGATTTGTTCTTTTGGGCCTGGCTTATTTCACTGACCCTAATGTCCTCAAGGTTTCTCCATATGGTAGCAGGTGTGACAATTCCCTTCCTGTTAAGGCTGAAGAATACTCCATTGTGTGGATGTGGCACAGGATTTTCTCGGTGCCACTTCACCAGCCGGAGACCTCCGTGGTTGCTGGCGCCCCTGCCTGGCCTCACTGGGCCCAAGGCTCGCTGCTGGAGGTACTCCGCACACTTAGCCCAGTGGGCTGTGCTTGGCTTGCACCTCGGCCCAGATCCCACGCTTGCCACAGGTACGCTCAGCTGGTGATTGGGCCAGGCGTGCCACGACATGCTTCTGCCCTGGGCACCAGTGTCTGGGTGAGGGGAATGTGGCGGTGCCCAAAAACCCAGAGACACCAGGAACCGCAGAGCCCCAACAGTCTCACAGCTCAACCGTTCCCGCCACCCGTGGCTCGGCGATCAGGGCACGTTACAGCCCTGGTTCAGGGAGTCTGAGGTCTGGGCTCTTGGGAAACACTGCAGCTTTCCCACTGCCCGCAACTTCAGCAAACAGGGGTGTGTGGCACCCAGCGGCTTCTTCTCCCCCACTGCTCAGCAAGCAGGAGGGAGGGTTATGGTGTTACAGCCCTTCTTTGCACCCACTGTTCTGCAGGTCCCAAGTTCTTGTCCCACATCCAGAAGAATGAACTTATGCAGACAACTGGAGAGTGAGCAGGGCAGAAACAACTTGTATTGCATGAGGGGTCAGCTCCCAGTGTTGAGGGGACCTGAGAATGGGCATCCGCTACCTGAAGGTGAGTAGTCTCCACCCAAAGGTGGTAGTCCCCGCCATGTGGCTGCGTCCAGGGTTTTTATGGGCTCAGAATGGGGGAGTGTGTGCTGATTGGTCCATGGGTGGGCCTAGAAAAATCCCCATTTGATTGGCTAAAAGGTCATGGACTTCACCTGGAACTGGCAGCCCGGTTTTCCAGCTTCAGGCTGTCTTTGGCTTGAAGGTCGGTTTCACTGGGGACCTGCCCCAGTCTGCCTAGAATCTGTCATCTGCCACTCTCAGAGGAAGCACGCTTCGCTTATCCAGTCGCCATTCACAGGAGCCTGCGTTGTCTCTGCCTCTCGGGCTTCGTGCAGAATGCTGCTGTGGACAGGGGAGTGCCCCTGCCTGTTTGTGTCCCTGCTTTCCATTTCTTTGGGCGGTACGTGGAGGGGAGATTGCGGGGTCCTGTGGTCATTCTATGTTTGGCTCTCGGAGGAGCAGGCATCCTGTTTTCCACAGCAGCTCTGCCATCAAATGGCACTTTCTTAGGCCTCCCGGATCTCTCCCCGAAAATATTGCAACTCCTGGCTCACGTTCCTTCTTCCTGTAACTTGTCACTCTGGAACTATCAGATGTGCCCAAGCCCAGGAGAGCCAGCAGTGAGCCCCCTTCCCCTCTCTGTGGTCAGTGCCTTCATACGGGGAGTTTGGAGGTGGCTATAGTGGGAGGACTTACTCCGCAGAAGTCAGCCAGTGCTGCAGGTCAGGGGCCGCCATCCCCCAGAGCTGCTGTGAAACATTTAGCAGCACACCAGTGGCTTGCTTTCAACATATTTTATTTGTATGTATTTTGGTCTGTTTCTCCACCTAGAAAATGAACTCCCTGTGGCAGAAGTTTTCTCTCTCTGCTCCCTTCTTGGTTCCCAGCTCCTGGAACAGAACCAGACTTCTAGCCAGGTCTCAGTCAATGCTTGCAGGGTGTTTGTTGGCACCAGGATGTGCCAGGAGAGGTGAGTTCTGAGAGGGCAGTGTGAGGAAGGAGCAAGCCTCGTGGCTGGCTTTGGAGAAGAGGCCTGGGTGACATTTTATGCGTCCTTTCCCTTCCCCTGAGGCAGCGTGATCAGCTTCTCTGTGGGCACAGAGGCCTGGGAGGCCTGCTGCTCGCCTCGCTCTGCCTGAAGGGCCAGCAGCTCCTTCAGTCCTGTCTGCGCGGGAGAGCACCTCCATGCCTGTTAGTGCAATGGTTCCCGGCCTTTATAATGTCGGGGCATGGCTAGAAAATGTGATTTCTACAGCACATTGGGGCCAAGTGGAGGGGGTTGGGTAAACCTCTGAGGGCCTCAGTGAAAATTTTCATTAAATTCTTTAGATGCAGTCATGCACTGCATAGCAACATTTCTGTCAATGATGCATATTCAACAGTGGCCTCATCAGATAACACCATGTTTTTGCTGTGACTTTCCTATGCTTAGATACACAAATCCTTAGCATTGTGTGACAGTTGCCTGCAGGATTGAGAGCAGTGGCCCGCTGTACGGGTTTACAGCCCAGAAGCCATAGGCTGTACCAAAGGCCTGGGTGTGTAGTGGGCTGTACCATCTAGGGATGTGAAATCACCAAGGACACCTTTCTTAGAACCCATCCCCATCAAGGGATGTGAGGCTGAGTAACCGGGCCGCATGGGAGTTCAGGACTCAGCATGTTTCAGTGAGTGACTGAAATAATGAATGTTCTGATCAGGCCCTCTCTGGCTGGCACCTGTGAACCACTCGCTTTGTGCCCATTATTTCTTGTTGCCACAACATCATTATAAACTGCTGAGCTGCTGTTTCTTTGTCAAACGGGAGGAGATAACATCAGGGTCATGAGAAATGTTTGCAGACGGAGCGAGTGCCTTGAAAGTGCTGAGACCAGGTGCTGACACCCGGAGGCCCGGTCGCTTGAGGTGTTAGCCGACACGGAATAAGCAGGGACTTTCCCTCTATTCCCCGAAACTCCCTCTCCCTGGCTCGTCAGCTGCATAAAAACTCTCTCTTCATCTCTTTGTCAAGGCGGATGTGAGAAATCTTGCTCGCTTGTCTCCTTGCTTCGGCCAAATGGAATAAACCTTTCTCTGTCTCCAGGCAGCTGTGTCGCAGTGTTCGGCATCAGCTACACAGCAGGTACATGAACCTGGTATTTGGGCTTCTGCAACAACTGTACTTATAACACCAATAAAGTACAAAGTATTAGGGAAGACCAAAGACCGTAAGTAGCAAACTTGTATACAACTTCCAAAGAAACACTCTTCAAACATTTCATGAGCAACTTCTGGAAACATAACTTTTTCCTATCAGGTTTATAATTAAAATAGCTGTAGACTTCCCATCCATGGCTTTTTAATGATGATCTCTTGAAATTCTTTTTTGCCTCACTTTGTCGTCCAGGCTGGAGTGCAGTGGAGCAATCATAGCTCACTGCAGCCTTGAACTCCTGGGCTCAAGCAATCCTCCCACCTCAACCTCTTGAGGAGCTGGAACTACAGGTATGCACCACCACACCTCGCTAATTTTGAATTTTTTTGTAAAGGCAGGGTCTCTGTATGTTGCCCAGGCTGGTCCTAACACCTGGGCTCATGCAATCCTCCTGCCTTGGCCTCCCAAAGCACTGGCATTACAGGTGTGAGCAACCCTCCCAGCCTCTTCAAATTCTTTTCTTCTTTTTGAGATGGAGTTTCGCTCTTGTTGCCCAGGCTGGAGTGCAATGGCACTGTCTCGTCTCACTGCAACCTCCACTTCCCAGGTTCAAGCGATTCTTCTGCCTCAGCCTCCTGAGTTGCTGGGATCACAGGCATGTGCCAACATGCCTAGCTAATTTTGTATTTTTATTTTGTATTTGTATTTTTGTATTTTTAGTAGAGACGGGGTTTCTCCATATTGGTCAGGCTGGTCTCGAACTCCTGACCCCAGGTGATCCCCTTTGGCTTCCCAAAATGCTGGGATTACAGGCATGAGCCACCGTGCCCGGCCCAAATTCTTGATAGTCACCATTGATAAGAAACTCTGTATGCAAAAACAGATGAAAATGTTAAACAGCCCTTCCTTTCTTTTTATGGAGAAATGTAAAGTTGCAATTAGATTTTATATCCACTTAAACATTTCCAGATCAAGAATTTTTTCATAGCATCAAAGCTCTCCATTGCAAAACACACATACATTATTAGTCAGTCACCCTGCAACTCCTTTACGAGTCTCTACAAGGGCATGTTAGCCTCGAACAGTCTCTAAAACACAGCTTTTGGGCTCTGCCTGGAGCTGAGCCCCAGAGACCCACCAAACCATCTCCCAGAGCCCCCATCTGAGCTGTTCTCCTCCTTCTTCTGCCTTGACCTCCAGCTCCCAGCAGCCCCAGGCCCTCGTCCTGAAGGTGCTTCATGGTTTGGGGCCAGCTGCTGAAATTGGGTGTGACCAGCACCCTTGGCCACACGAGGACGCACGCGCGTCAGCATGCCGTTGGCTGGCTGTTTCCCAGTGTGCGTCTTCAGTGGCTGGCTGTCCTGCTTAGCTCCCTCCTGGGAGCCTTGAGCAGAGTTACTCCTGGTTCGGCGGCTCAGGCCACCTCGCGCCCCGTGCAGCTGCCCGGAGGACCAAGGGATCAGCATTCCAAGGCGTATCTGCAAAAGACTGGACACTGTCTAATGTGCATTTGGGTGGCACTGGTGATGGCCGGGTGCTTCCACCCTGAGAAAACCACACACGTGTTTACAAAGGGATTCAATGACCTTTCTCCACATTGGTTTATTCTAGAATTGTAAATAACTTTATTCAATTTATAATTTTCTGAAACACTATCGGGGCTTTCTTCTATTTCTTCATGTGCTCATTCATCTCTAATTCATCGTTACTGTCAAATACATTTTTCTTTGCAAAACAAGCTCACTCGTTTCTAGAGAGTCACAGAAGATTATATGACTTCCTAAAAGGACAGAAAATTGCAATATGAATTTCAGTTCTAATTTCTCACTTACCAGCCTCACACCCCCCTTCAGCAGACCCTGCCACCCTCCCATGTGCCTGAGGGCCTGCCTGCAGGGGTGAGTTTGTCACTTTCCATTGTGAGAAGTTTGCCTTTTGTTCTTTTTAGAGTCTACTGGGCATGTATTGTATTGAGATTATTGGTAACAAGAGAATGAATCAAAACAGGAAAGAATGTGAAAGGTGACCTGGTTCCCTCCACAACATATCCTACAACGCAGCGCCCTAAGCTTTTTCTAAAGGCTCTGGGAAAGATTCTTGGACCATTCAACCATAGCTGGTCGGCTGCCACATTGTCATGATTCAATGCGACACGTGTGAAAACATGGCAGTGTTGCTGACCCGCTCAGAAGGGCCTCTGCGAGGGGCTCATTAGTAGCAGTGACCTTGGTGGGACTCACCCGGCACCTCTCTGTGATGCCATGCAGTAGCTTGCAGTGGGAGTCCCTGCGTCCTCTTCCTGCCACCTCCCCTGTGCACTTGTCCTCCAAACCTAGCTGAAGACCTGCAGGAGGAAGGCCTGCGATGCTCTCTTCTTGGGGTGGGGGTGAGAAAACATTTCTTCTACAAGGAGATGGTAAAACACAACCAGTGATCATGGAACCTGCCCTGAGATTTGACCAAGATGGAGGGAAGGATCCGTATCTAGATGTCCTTGAGACCCCAGCAGAGGGATAGAGAGGAATTGCTGGGTTGTATCCACCCATTACGGTTACTGCACCATTGTGGAGCCGCTTTCGCCCTTCCTAAGGGCGCCAGAGTGATTGTGTACGCTGGGGCCGATGGAATCCTAGATCTGCTGAAATACGCTACTCGATGCAAAAACAATGTCTTAGGCATGGGGAGCTAGAAAATCCTGCCCTCGGAAGAGTGTCCCGGAGTTTTGCAGGGACTCAAAGTAAAATGAACAGAGCTGCTGTATCCAAATTTCTGCAAATGCTGGAAGCACAGGGTGGCAGCACAGTTTTGGGGCACATTAAGTTTGTTCCAAGTTAATTTGCTTTTTAATGCAATTAAGGCTATTAGAAACTGTTCTTGTTTATACGGAAAAGTCACTGTCTTTTGTAACAATACCTGCTCACTCTCCTACTATGTCTTAACACTTCTACTGTTAATTTCCTTGGGTTTGCCAGGTATGCAATCCCATTATCTGCTAATAATAATACTCTCATTCCTTCTTCCCCATCCTACTAATAATACTCTCATTCCTTCTTCCCTGTCCTACTAATAATAATACTCTCATTCCTTCTTCCCTTCCCTGCATTACTAACAATACTCTCATTCCTTCTTCCCCATACTACTACTACTAATACACTCATTCCTTCTTCCCCGTACTACTAATACTAATACTCTCATTCCAGCCGGGCGTGGTGGTTCACGCCTGTAATCCCAGCACTTTGGGAGGCTGAGGTGGGCGAATCACGAGGTCAGGAGATCGAGACCATCCTGGCTAACACCAACACGATGAAACGCTGTCTCTACTAAAAATACAAAAAATTAGCCGGGCGTGGTGGCGGGCGCCTGTAGTCCCAGCTACTTGGGAGGCTGAGGCAGGAGAATGGCATGAACCTGGGAGGTGGAGCTTGCAGTGAGCTGAGATCGCGTCCCTGCACTCCAGCCTGGGCGACAGAGCCAGACTTCGTCTCACAAAAAAGAAAAAGAAAAAATAATAATAAATAATAATAATACTCTCTTTCCTTCTTCCCTGTACTGTGTCGCTTACACAGTCTCACGTCTCACGGCCTCGTCTAGCACTCCCTCAACATTTTCCGTTCAGGTGATCAATGGGTGGTGAGTGCCTCCAAGCTAAGCACCATCAGTTAGCTCTCTTTCTGGCCTTTAGGAAGAGGGATTCCTTGCATTTCAGCAGAAAATGGTGCCTGCCTAAGCCCCGCAGTGGTCTGGGGGCATTTGCAGTGTCAACCACCCAGCCCAGTGGTGGCACTAGGGCCGGGCCAGGGCATAGCGGTGGACTGACAGGGCTGGAGGGGGAGAGCATGTGTCCGCTCTGAGATCTCTGGGGTTATGTCCCAGGGCACCATACACAGAGGAGCGCAGGCAGGTGAGACAGGAGACAGAAGGCGGGGGCAGCGAAGGGCGATGCTTTGCCCTGGGTGATCCTGAGGCTGGCAGGGCGGCCCGTGCTGCCAGGCCCAGAGCTTTGCACCGTGTGAGGCACACGGAATGGGGGTGTTTTGAGCACATCACGAGAGACTGCTTCGGAGTTTCAAATGTCTTGAAATGTCCGTCAGATAGGGACATGCGGGTCCCGCTGGAGATTTTAGTACATGTTTCTTTCTTCCACAGTTTGCACAGTAACAGTCATGGCAAACAACTAATTACATGTGGTGGGGTTTTGTTGGCCCAGGCTGGAGTGCAGTGGTACGATCACGGCGCACTGCAGCCTTGACCTCCTGGGCGGGAGCGATCCTGCCACCTCTGCCTCCTGAGTGGCTGCGACCCGGGTTCAAGCTACATGCAGCTTCTGCATTTTAAATTCAGAAAATTAGTTCCTTCAGGCTAAATTGAAGAAGATAACCCAAGTTTCGTGTGCATATGTGTTTTGTGGGATATTCACTTGTTCCAGCACCGTTCGTTGTTGAAGCTAACGTGATCTTAAAACTATGTAGTTTTGAATAAGTATCGATTCACAGGCAGGTGCAGAAAAAGTACAATGAGGTCCTGTGTCTCCTTCACACACTTTCCCCCAGGGCAATGTCTTGCACAACTATAGATAACGTATGTTTTACATTTTATCTTAAGCAAATAATAACAGTGGATAAAACATGAACAAGAATGTAATGTAAAGTCACAAACAGCAACAATCTAAAAAGCAACAATAGAAGTATTTACATAAACGACGGCTCCGTGTTGCAGTGGAGTCCTGCGGGTCATTAAGAAGTGATGTCCGTGTGTGGCCATGCGGCTCTTGGCTCTCAACGTGTTAGAAATCAACATGCGGTGGGCGAGTTTCCCAGACAGGGCCGTTTAGAGCTGCACCCGGGAAGGTGGGCACGAGGGAGGTGGCACGGGGAGAGGGGCTCACAAGCCCCCCAGGGGCGTGCACTGCAGTCTCGAGGAGGGCGACGCGCAGAGTTCCCCAGTGTCGTGAATGCCCCTGCACGTGCGGGTAGAGTGCAAGGCATGCACACGCGGGAAGGGACACGCTAGCACACGCGTGATGGTCAGGGAGCAGGACGCAGGCCTCAGCGGGGATCTTAGTGTGATGCGAGGCCAGGGTCTAGGCGTCACTCTGCGGGCGGGCGCGTTTCTCAGTGTGACACACCCTGGAGGTAGCCCGTGAGGTAGAGCAGCCAGGCCGGGCTTCTACTTCGGCTTCGGGCTGCAGTGCCCAGCGCAGACAGCGTGTCTGGAGACGCGCTCATTCCGGGTCCTCCCCAGAGGCTCAGGATGAGGGCGGGATCCCCGCGGGCTGAGGAGCGCTCAGCCAGGAGCTCAGCCGAGGGTTCCAGACTCCACGGCAGCCCACCAGCCTCCCGCGGCCTCGGCCCGCCAGCTCCCCGGACGCACACGGCTCCTCCAGCACCTGTGCAGACGCAAGCGCTCGCGCACACACCCACACAACACACCATATACAACACACTACACACACAACACACCAGACAACACACACCATACACAACACACAACACACCACACACAACACATACCACACAGCACACCACACAACACACCACACACCAGATAACATACACCATACACAACACACAACACACCACACAGCACATACCACACAGCACACCACACACCACACACCAGACACACACCACACCACACACCAGACACACACCACACCACACACCAGATAACATACACCATACGCAACACACAACACACCACACACAGCAGATACCACACAGCACACACACTACACACAACACACCATACACCACACACAACACACCACACCACACACCAGACAACACACAACACACCATACACAACACACCACACACAACACACCATATACAACACACAACACACTACACACACAACACACCAGACAACACACACCATACACAACACACAACATACCACACAGCACACCACATACCACACCACACACCAGATAACATACACCATACACAACACACAACACACCACACAGCACATACCACACAGCACACCACACACCACACACCACACGACACACACCACACCACACACCAGATAACATACACCATACACAACACACCACACACAGCAGATACCACACAGCACACACACTACACACAACACACAACACACCATACACCACACACAACACACACACCACACCACACACCAGACAACACACAACACACCATACACAACACACCACACACAACACACCATATACAACACACAACACACTACACACACAACACACCAGACAACACACACCATACACAACACACAACATACCACACAGCACACCACATACCACACCACACACCAGATAACATACACCATACACAACACACAACACACCACACAGCACATACCACACAGCACACCACACACCACACACCACACGACACACACCACACCACACACCAGATAACATACACCATACACAACACACCACACACAGCAGATACCACACAGCACACACACTACACACAACACACAACACACCATACACCACACACAACACACACACCACACCACACACCAGACAACACACAACACACCATACACAACACAACACACCACACACAACACATACCACACAGCACACACAACACACAACACACCATACACAACACATACCACACAGCACACCACACACCACACACACCACACCAGATAACATACAACACCATACACAACACACAACACACCACACATAGCACATACCACACAGCACACCAGATAACATACAACACCATACACAACACACAACACACCACACACAGCACATACCACACAGCACACCACACAACACACACAACACACCACACACCAGATAACATACACCATACACAACACAACACACCACACACAACACATACCACACAGCACACACACTACACGCAACACACACCACACCACACCAGACAGCACACACAACACACGCACCACACCACACACCAGACAACACACAACACACCATACACAACACACCACACACAACAGATATCACACAGCACACACAACACAACACACAATACACACACCACACACAACATACCACACACCATAGATAACACACGCAAACACCATACGATGTGCAACACACAACACACCAAATAACACACCACACACCATAGACAACACACACAAACACAACACCATACACAACACACCATACACAACACACACCACACACAACACACCACACAGAGCACACAAAGCACAGCACACACACCATAGACAACACACACAACACATACCACACACACCACACACACACCACATACAACACACACTACACACCATACACACACATCACACACCACACATACAACACACCATACCATAAACACACCACACAACATACCACACATACACCACACATCACACCATGCACTACAGATACCACATACGCACAGCACACCACACATATACAACACACTATACCACACACACCAAACACACAACACACTATACACACACCACACAGTACACCACACCCACATCACACACACCACACATGCCATACACCACACATACCACACAACACATACAACGCACCATACCATACACACCCCACCATACACACACCACACACATTCAACACACAACATACTATACACATACCACGTACACCAGGCATTACACACACCACACACACCACAGTATACACACACACAACAGACACACACACCACACAACATACACACACCACACCATATGCACACACCACTCCCCTCATACACCACACCATACACACACCACACACCAATGACCCCCCTTCCGCACACACAGCACTGTGCTCCCACCCGATGCCTCGCTCTCTGCCCCACCCTGTGTGATTTTTCTCTTTTGGGGGGTGGTGGGGTGGTGCCCTGCAGACTGGGGAAGAGTGCAGGCTGGCTGGGGGAGGGGTGCCTCTGAGCCCTGCGCCCTCCCTGTGTCCCAGGACGCCAAGCTCCCAAGTCAGGGTGTGTGGAGCCCACGCTGCTGGCCTGCTGGTGATGACTAGGCCAAGGAGCGTGGGGCCACCTCTCTGATTCCTAAAACGACTCGAGTTATTCTGCCTTCGTGTGGAGCCACCTCTCTAATTCCTGAAGCGACTGCAGTTGTTCGCCCTTCTTGGGTTTCTGCTTCCCTGCCTTGGCCTCCCCAGCCCCCAACACTGGTGTTCACTGAAGAATGTTCTGTGGAGCATTTTCGGAGTCAGTACATGCCTCTCCCCAAAGAGCCAACAGTTGTGTTACCTGAAACAGTGTCTTCATCGCAAGCCTTCCTGCTGCCCAGGACAGAGCTAGGACGGGGTGTTTTCACATTTTTTTTTTAAACTTCAAAACCCTTTTTACTAATCATCTCACAACTTAGGTGACATGAGACACATTTTTGGAAACGTTTTGGGGACACTATGACCTTGAAGATGATGACAAATGCAGAATGAGATAGCCTGGAATGGACGTGTGGTTAGATTTCATCCCGGGGGCACCGAGGTCTGGCGTAGTTCACTGAAATGCTGTAAACCAGCCTGCATTTCCTCCCAGGAAAAAACCTCCATTTTACTTCCAAGATGTATGAAGACCAAGAGAAATGTTTTCCTTTTAATTCGTTTCAACTGCATTTTGCTGACTGTGGCCTCCAGGCGGCTGTGTCTGAATATGCTGCTGCTTCGTGAAGAAATCTACACCCACACTCCCTTTTTCAATTAAGAAAATTCACGTGCACAGATGGGCTGCTTCTTGATTTACAGAGAACATAGCTTTTTAATTTTTTTATTATTATTTTTTGAGATGGAGTCTTGGTCTGTCACCCAGGCTGGAGTGCAATGAAATGATCTCGGCTCACTGCAACCTCTGCCTCCCGGGTTCAAGCAATTCTCTTGCCTCAGCCTCCCGAGTAGCTGGGATTATAGGCGTGTACCACCACGCCCAGCTAATTTTTGTATTTTTTGTAGAGACAGGGTTTCACCTTGTTGGCCAGGCTGGTCTCAAACTCCTGACCTCAGGTGATCCATCTGCCTCAGCCTCCTAACGTGTTGGGATTACAGGCGTGAGCCACGGCGCCCGGCCTATAGATAACATAACTTGTTTAAAAATTGAGAATTTTCAAAAAATTTCAACTACACAAGAGAATGGTTTGATGACCATCCAAATACCTCTGTCACCTACCTTCAATAATGATCAACACTTGCTAACCTAATTTGGAATGGTATTCTGGAAGTGTTTGTTTTTTCATGTGCAGTACTAGGCATGACTCTGATACAGGAATCTATTACAGTCTCCTGTCATTTTAGGTATCTTCTGTGAACCTGCCAGGCTTCCTTGACTTGTAGGGTCTGGGACAGTCTCACTGGTTGTCATTACACAGGTCTTATTGTTAACCCCAGGCTTATTTATAGAGAGACCCTTGCTTTCACTGCAAACATAGTCTGTTTTTAGCTGTTAGCTTTCAACTGCTCCTGAAACAATCTTTTGACCCAGATGCTCCTCCGCAGCTTCCAGCCAACCACCGTCTTCCGTTATTTATGATGCCCCTGGTCCCTTACTGTTTTCTCTATTTCCCAGCAAGCCCTTCAGGCTGTTCCATGTAGAAGACATTAAGTCAGTTTTGGCCCTCCCAGCAAGCGTGGTGTAGACCCAGCCTCCTCCACAGAATCGTGTCTGCCCTGGCGGCACTCAGACTGGGTTCAGCAGGGAACGGCCGGGAGGGTATGAGACCGGAAAGCATGGTGTTGAGAGCAGCTTTGCTCATCTCTTTCTCTCGCAAGCTGTTGGAAACACTCACCAGTAGGGCACCTCGGCAGCTGAGGATTTGTCATGGACATCTGGCCTGTTGGTCTGCCTCTCCAACACCCCTCTCCCTAACCGATCATGGGCTGAGGGGCTGCCAGGCAGAGCACCTCCCAGGCTGGGCACCCGGCCAGGCTCAGGGTAGTGGAGTCTGCACCTCAGGCTCCCACAGAGATCTAAAGGGCTGGGCAATCTGGAATCTCCCATGAGACTGGATATCCAATCATTACATAACAGAGCTCTTTTGCCTTGAATTGCAAGCAAGTGTAGTCTTAGGGCTGCTGGCAGCTGTTTCCTGACCTATGCAGAGAGCTCCTTTCTAGTAGCTGAGTATTCAGACAATGCACAGAGAAAAGAGGGTTGAGATATGGAGGAGAGAGAGAAAGAGAAAGGAGAGACAGAGGGAGGAAGAGAGAGAGAGACAGTAGGAGGGAGAAAAGGGAGGAGAGAGAGAAAGAGAGAAGGAGAGACAGAGGGAGGAAGAGAGAGAGATAGAAGGAGGGAGAAAGGGGGGAGAAAGAGAATGAGAGAGAGAGAGAGGGAGAGAAGAAAAGCTAAGTGAAGAGAGAGACACACACATACAGAGAAGATAGGCCAAGAGGCAGAGACAGAGCTGTGAACATGCTTTCAGCCCTGACTCCAGCCTTGCCCGAGGTGCGTTCTGCTCTAACCCTTCTCATTTATGTGATCCAACATATCTGTTTCCATTTGTTTGCTTAGGTAACTTGTTGGACTTCTTTCTTTTCTTTTCTTTTCTTTTTCATTTTTTGAGGTGGAGTCTCACTCTGCCGCCCAGGCTGGAGTGCAGTTGCGCAATCTCGGCTCACTGCAACCTTCACCTCCTGGGTTCAAGTGATTCTCCTGCCTCACCCTCCTTAATACCTGGAATTACAAGCGTGCGCCACCATACCCAGGGTTTCACCATGTTGGTCAGGCTGGTCTTGAACTCCTGACCTTGTGATCCGCCCACCTCGCTCTCCCAAAGTGCTGGGATTACAGGCATGAGCCACTGCGCCCTGCCAACTTGTTGGATTTCTGTCACCTGCAACCTAAAGTACCCTCAACAAAAAAGATGAGAGCTGTGGTTCTTACAGTATGGGGATGTTTGAAGTCAAAACTATTTTTCTCACAATGCCAGGATGACATGTGCCTTCTTCTCTGTGTTGAGCATTGCTCTCATGGGTGCAAAGTCAGTGACGAGTTCAGCAATCCGTGCCCAAGAAAGCCACACCATGGTACACACTGTACCAGCATTCCTTGTGTTTTTCACACACCCACACTGAAGCAACAGAAACAAAAATAAACCCCCGCTTCTCTTAAGAATGTCTTTAATGAAGCTGTAAAAATGACTGGTTTTATTAAATTTCAACCTTTGAGTAGACTTTTTTTTAACATTCTCTGTGACAAATTGGGAAGTACACAGGAAGCATTTCTGCTGAATAGCTGAGTATGACCAGTTATCTGGAGGAAAATATTTTGGTTCTCCCAAGATCAAAGTTCCTCCCCTACAATGCAACCCACTGAGAATGCAGGTATCATCCCTCTTTAAGTCCCCTGGTAGGGACTGGTGTTCAGGAGCCTGTGCAAAAATGCAGACACTGTGGCCCCTGTTACCGCTGTTGCTCCTGAGTAATAGGCTGTGTTTTGTCTCTGAGTCGGTAATCTCATGTCTTCTGTTAACACCCATGAATCTGGGACAGGCTAATTTCTTAGCTTGCAAGGAGGGTACACATCTCAGACTCTTGGCAGTTCCTTCCAAAGGCCAGGAGTAAAGTACACTTGATCATCAGATAAAAATTAGCTATTATTAATAGTGCACAGCAGGCATTGGCAAACTCCAGGCTATGAGCCAGATTCAGTCTGCTGCCTATTTTTCTATGTTCCATGAACTAAGAATGGTTTTGACGCTGTAATATGGTTGTTGTACAAGTACCTATATAACATCTTCAATGTTGACTCTTGGTCTACAAAACCTAAAGGATTTACTATCTGGCCTTTTCCAGAGAAAACTTGCTGCCCCTGTCTATAGAGCCTTATCTGTGTTCCACATTCCCGCAGTTTGAATTTTCCTGGTCTTCTGTGGCTCTGCTGTATCCCTGTATGGTTTGTTAACATGCCCCTGGGTTGGGAGCACATCACAAAGCCCAGACGGATAACAGTCTGTGCAGGTCTGCGGCGATGGCGACCATCTGTCTTTCAAAACATCTAAACAGATTCTTCCCAAGTGTCTTACATTGGGGTGATAAATTCTGGTCATGAAACATATTTTGGGGCTACTGCTGGCTATTCTTCTGGAAGAGATAGTTCAAGTTCCAAAGACTCCCCTTCAAAGGAGGAATCCCCTGGGCCAGCAATGTCTGTATGTAGTAATGAGTGCTGTTTTCATCTGATTCTGCCACTTGAACTCCTGCCAGCAGCAAGTGCTGGGCTGCCTTGGAGATTCCTCAGAGCCTGTCGATCATCTTGCTTTTCTAAAGTATGTTTTTTATGGCGTAAAACTGTTTCCCCATACCTAATAGGAAAAGGAACATCAACTGAAGACAGAGGCTGACAAACGGTAGATACACAATGGTGTGGGGCTGCTGCAGCCTGGGGGTGGCAGGGGAACTGGAAGGACTCTTCCAATTTCAAGATGAAGTTTATTCTAGAATGGGATGAAACCTGTATCATTACTTCTTGTGCTCGATTTTAGCAGTTATGTGTACAGACTGTTGGACTGGGCTCTCTGAGCTCAAATACCAGCTTTTGCTACTTCTGGTTGTGTGACCATAAGTTACTTAACCTGTTTGTGTCCTAGTTGTCTCATTTGTTTTTAAATGATATGGGGTCTTGCTACATTGCCCAGACTGGTCTCGGACTCCTGGGCTCAAGCAGTCCTCCTGCCTCAGCCCATGTCTCATTTTAAAATGTGAATAGTAAGTCATACCAACTTCATAGTGTAATCATGAGGAGTAAAAAGAATAATATGCATAAAATCTTTACAATGTTACCCAGCACACACTGCTATTATTATTGTCACAATTACTATTTTCTTTTTGTTTTAATACAAATTTTTTTTAGAGATGGGTCTTGCTGTGTTGCCCAGGCTGGTCTGGAACTCCTGGCCTCAAGTGATCCTCCCACCTTGGCTTCCCAAAGTGTTGAGATTACAGGCATGAGCCACTGCACCCAGCTTACTATTACTATTTTCTAGGGAATGAGAAGCATGAGATAGGAGTGCAATTACAGTAAGGTAGTAAAGACCATTTGGAGTGTTCCTCATCCTATCCCTTCATTTTCATTCAGTAAACTTTTTAAAAAATTGTCTCCTATGTACCAAGCACTGAGGGACTAATAAGACACATTCTCTGACCTCAAGGTATATATGGCACTCAGCAATGCAGACAAATCCATTCACTCAGCAAGTACCAAACAGCACATGGGGTGGTCAGTCCTATGGCGAAAACACATTAAGTCAACATGTCCTGACAAACTCTAACCTAGGCCTATGAAAGTGTTTAAAAGGGAGAGCTCATCAGGTTGTCTAGGGAGTGGTGAGAGAAGGCTTCTCTAAGAAAGGGATATTTAAGCTGAAATTAGAATTTTGTACAGGAGAAAAGTACTTGGAGGAAGGAAGAGCGTTTTCGGTGGAAAAAGTGCATGGGTGAAGGGCCCAAAGGAAGGAGGAGCATACGACTCAAATACTCTGAAAGGCCAAAGTAGCTGGAGGGCAGAGAACAAGACAGGAGGGCCATGGGCTGGGAGGTGACCGGTCAGGCCAAGGCTACAGAAAGGAGGGTTGAAGCAGAAAGGGGCTTGACTGGATTCCATGTTTTTGTTTGTTTGTTTGTTTTTGTTTTTTTTTGAGACAGAGTCTTGCTCTGTCACCCAGGCTGGAGTGCAGTGGTACAATCTCAACTCACTGCAACTTCAGACTCCCAGGCTCAAGCAATCCTCCTGTCTCAGCCTGCAGAGTAGCTGGAACTAGAGGTGCAAACCATCACGGCCAGCTAATTTTTGCATTTTTAGTAGAGACGGGGTTTCACCATGTTGCCTCGGTTGGTCAAGTGATCTACCCTCTTTGGGCTCCCAAAGTGCTGGAATTACAGGCGTGAGCCACTGTGCCTGGCATCTGGCTCCTATTTTTAAAAGGTCACTCTCGGTGCTGTGCATAGAATGGATTGCACTGGGGCGAAAATGGAAGCGGTGGAGGCGGGGGCGGGGGGCAATTTCAGTAGTCAATTCCATCAGGCAAGAAAAGATGGCGGAAAGAGTTGGGCTGGAGAGAAGTGAACAGATTTGCAGTGTATTTCGAATCTCAAAGCAACATCACTTGCTGATAGATTGGATTGGATCTTGAGGGTGAGGGAAAGCGAAACTGAGAGTACACCTAGTTTTTTTATTAAGCCACCGGGCAGTCAGTGCTGCCGTTCACTGAGACGGGAAAGGCTAGGGAGAAGCATGTTTGGGGGTGTGTGTGGGGAATCAGTTGTTCTGGCCATGTTAGGTTTGACATACTTATCAGCCATGTATGTGACACTACCAACTGGATACTCAAGCCTGAGGTTCTGGAATGAGGTCCAGGATGGAGATGTGGCTGTAGGAGCCGGCAGCACAACATGGAAAGTCGCCTGGAGCGAGTGGATAGGAACAGGACGTGGAGAGTCGGGAATGCTCCACCAACCAGTGGTTAGAGGAGCAGGAGCTACGAGGGGCCTGAGAGGGAGCAGCCAGGATGCCCTCATGAAGAAAAATGAGAACATGTTTCAAGAAGGGCATGGGCAACTGTGATGAAAGTTGCTGGTAGGAACAGAAGTGCCATGATTGGATCTGGCAATATGCCAGTCATTAGCAGTTCTCCAGTGGTGAGAAAAGAAGCCTTATTGCGGTGGGTTAAGGAGAAAATGCGAGGTGCGAGATTGCCATTCGACTCTTGCATGAAGCTTTGTCATGAGTGCCGCAGAAAAATGGGCAATGACGTCCAAGATGCGGTCTTGAAGGATGAGTAGAAGCTGGTCACATGAAGAGGTGGAGAGGTAGGCTCTCTAATGAGGATGTATTTGCAAAGTCATTAGAGCAAGGGAATAGAAATGAAAGAAGTGTGTATTTTCCGTGCAATATTTCTGGAAGTTCAAGAGTCAATTGCATGCTTTGGGGTTGTGCTCTTAAGCAGTCTCATTTAAATCCTGTATGCTTTATTGTTATTTGTTAAAGACACTGAGGGAATGGCTGAGATAATCTGATCTTTTTGAGTTGGTTGGCTTGAAAAGACATCTAGGATGGTCAAGCGGCTGGACTTTATTAGCTACACTGAAAAATTCAGAATGGGATGGGGAAGCTTGTTTTTATTCAAAGACTAGCACATTACAGTGTATGGGTAAGGGAGAAACGATGAAAAGAGGAAACAAGATGAGGTTTAAAAAGTACAGGATAGCATTGCAGAATGCCGATACTGCAAAAGTCTGGAGAACGGGGAGGTGGAGGACAATGTCTCACCCCATACCTGGGATCCCAGCTGTCAAGTCTCAACTGTACCCATATGGGTTGCATGAGCTTAACAAAATCCTTATTATTATTTGCGTTTGCTTTCCTTGCTCTAAACACGTTTAACATCGTTTGCCTCACAAGATTGTTCTGAAGGTGCAGGAAGACGGCATCGGCATACACAAGGCACGTGCGACGCCTACGGTGAGCTTCACGCAGCCCCCAGCGCGTCTGGAGAACTGCTGACCCCGGGCCGCGGGCCTCAGGCAGGTCCGAGGGTGCCCAGGGCAGGGCCGGGCCTTGAATGCCTTTGCCTCCGAAAAGCGGAGCCGTGGGGCCTGCCCCGCGCCAGTCCTGCCTCCGCCCCGCCGCCCAATCCCGGCTTCTCGGCGCGTCTACGTCTCCCTATAAAAGAAAGCGCGGCCGCCGGGCTCTGAGCGCGGCCCTACGGCTCGAACACAGCCCTCGCTCTGTCCGTCATGGTGCTGGCCTGGTACATGGACGACGCCCCGGGCGACCCGCAGCAACCCCACCGCCCCGACCCCGACCGCCCGGTGGGCCTGGAACAGCTCCGGCGGCTGGGGGTGCTCTACTGGAAGGTACGCGGCCCGAAAGCTCGCAGAGCGTGCGGGCGACGCCGACCCCCGAGCGATGCGCACAGCCCAACCTCCTCCGGGTGCCAGGTAGCGGCCCGGGAGCCGCGGTATGCTGCGCATGCTCAGCAGCGGGGAAGGGGGTCCGTGGCCGCTCCCGGTGCCTGGGGCGGGCTGCTCTAGCTCAGCAGTGCGGCTGGGTGGTCAGGGCCTCCTGAGCATGTGCTGCGCATGCTCAGCAGCGGCATTGCGAGATCGGCGGTCAGCTCCCAGCGCCTAGGGTGTGCTGCGCATGCTCAACAGCGGAGTTTAAGAGGTCGACGGTCGGCTTCCGGCGCCTGGGGTGTGCTGCGCATGCTCAGCAGTGGGGCTAGGTGGGGGTCGGCGGTCACTTTCTGTGGCCTGGGGTGTGCTGCGCATGCTCAGCAGCAAAGTTGGCGAGTGAGGGCCCTCGCACCCGGGACTCGCTGCGCACGCGTAGCCCCGGGATTGGCAGCGGCCTAGAGGGTCGGCCGACTGGGCTGCGAGATTTGCCGGTGGCAGGCTGCGAGCTCGTGGGATGCTTGTCCGACGCCCAGCGCTCGCCTGGCTGCCCCCGGTCAAAGGCCCAGGGGTTTCTCTTATATCGGAGGAAGGGGGAATCCGCATGGAAGTGTCCTGGGGGAGGGACCAGGCACCTCCGGATCCAGGCGGGGTCCTGCTGCGGTCTGTCGCGGGTCCTGGGGGGTCGCTCTCGGTGGTGGGGTGGGGGCGTCTTCAGCAGGCGGTGGCGCTGGCTTGGGTACCGGCCGGACCCGGTGTCAGCCCTGCCTCTGTAACGCTAGCTTTGCAAGGCGCTGCAAGGCTTTGCACAGATGTCCCATTGCTTGCACAGCACCAGTCCTGATACGCTCACCTTGTTTATTTGCAAGTGGTTTTGCGGTAACAAAGGTTTACTGCAGAGGCGAGGGCCAGGGGAGGCCTCAGGGATAGCCTGAGGGGTCACTGGAGCTAATGTACATTCTTGTGATTTAAATAAAATACACAGGATTACCCGGGACCATTGATTGATTTTACAATCAGTTTGTACAGTTAACACAAGTATCACACTTTTTCCCTTGGGGAAGGATTATAGAATAGAATATTCCAGCGTAATATATTTGGAGATCATCTTGTTGTATCCCAAATAACAGAAGAGGGAAGTGACAATTGGCATACCAGTGCCAAACAGGGCATGCGTGTTAATGTTTACATAGTATTTGCCCTTTCCTAGGAAAAGATGTACAATCTACCTTGCTGGAGGGTACTATCTTCAAAGCAATCTAGTGGTTTATAGTTTTCCATTAATAAGAGGAGAATACATTTTGGCGTATAATGTCTAATTTTTCCACAATCCAAACAACCAGAGGGTTCACATTAATATACCTGGGGAGTTTCATTGTGCATTTGAGGGTTTTAAGAACAAGAATGAGATCACAGGTTAACTTCTAAATGTATTCAAAGAATAAAAAAAGATTTCATGGTCATCTTTTAGATTATTACATGGGCTCAAACAGTTTTTCCTACTGTCTAGTTCTGCTGAGTCAAAGGGCTATCACAATTAAATCATGTTTACTCTGTGGTTTTAATGTCCTGTGTATTTTTGTATTCTTTCTTTTTTTTTTTTCTTTTGAGACAGAGTTTCGCTCTTTTTGCCCACGCTGGAGTACAATGGCATGATCTTGGCTCACTGCAACCTCCTCTTCCTGGTTTCAAGCCATTCTCAGGTCTCAGCCTCCGGAGTGGCTGGGATTACAAGGCGCACGCCACCATGCCTGGCTAATTTTGTATCTTTAGTAGAGACAGGGTTTCTCCGTGTTGGTCAGGCTGGTCTTGAACTCCTGGCCTCAGGTGATCTGACGTCCTTGGCCTTCCGAAGTGCTGGGATTACAGACGTGAGCCACCGCGCCTGGCCTGTGTGCTTTCTTAATACCCATTCTGGATCAGTGATGTCCGAAGACAAAATTACAACAAATTTAGTTAAAGATCTAATTGATTTTTTTCTTGATTCATGAATAGGGCAGCCCCCATTCTACAAAATAGAATAAGAGTTCCACAGGGTAATAGCACAACAGTGGGTTTTGTATGGTGGCAACAAAGAAACAGAACAATAGGGAAAACAGCTGATTGGTTAACATCAAGTTACATTAGGTTACTTTTTTCTAAGCGTTAAAGCAGAAGCTACTTCCTTATTCTGACTCAGGAAGATGGGAATCTTCTGATCTCAGGAAAAGCTGGTCTGAGATCCACCTGCTTCTTTAAAGTTTTAGTTTGATCATGTGGCATATGGCATGAGTGGTTCCATTTTGGTTTGGTCTCCTCATGGGGCCTAGTGCAGTGGCTTAGTCCAAAACAATGACCTCTGCTGGGTCAGGCATGGTGGCTTCTGTCATCCCAGTACTTTGGGAGGCTGAGGCGGGCAGATTGCTTGAAGCCAGAAGTTTGAGACCTCATCTCTAAAAAAACCCAAAAAACAAAAAACCACACACACACCCCATATAAACATTATATCTATATAACATCTGCCATAATTTTTGTTTAACAGAGGTAACACATATGGACATGTTTGTGTATCTGTTGTTAATCTGTTATTCGTGACACAGAGTTCTAAAAAGCCTTTTCGCATACATACAAACAATTGGAAGATTATTTTAGCTTGAATAAACTAAATCCCTTTAGAATAAACTAAATACCTGCTGCTATAACAAAATGACAAAAGTAGCTTAAACTGGACAATTTATAAACAACAGCAATTTATGTCTTATAGTTCTAGAGGCTGAGAAGTCCATGATTAAGGTGCCAGCAGATTCAGTGTCTGATGATGATCCTGTCCTCATAGAGAGTCATTTCCTTGCTCTGTCCTCATGTGGTGGAGGGGACAAACTGATCCCTTACCTTTCTCCCTCCCTCTCTTTTTTTTTTCTTTTTCTATTCTTTTCTTTTTTTTTTTGAGATCGAGCCTCACTTTGTCACCCAGGCTGGTGGCACAATCTTGGCTCACTGTAACCTCCTCCTCCTGGGTTCAAGTGATTCTCCTGCCTCAGCCTCTCGAGTAGCTGGGATCACAGGCGTGGACCACCATGCCTGGCTAATTTTTGTATTTTTAGTAGAGATGGGGTTTCACCATGTTAGGGTGGTCTTGAACCCCTGACCTCAGGTGATCTGCCCGCCTTGGCTTCCCAAAGTGCTGGGATTATAGGTGTGAGCCACAGAGCCCAGCTCCATCTCTCTTATAAGGCCACTAATCCTATAAATGAGGGCTTGACTTAATTGCATCCTAAAGGTCCCACCCCTTAATACTATCACATTTGTGTTAAGTTTCCACATAAGAATTTGGGGTGGACACATTCAGACTATAGCAAATAGTACTGTGCATATCATGCAGTGGATGTGCTAAGTTTTAGAGTCATCTTTGTAGAAAATAACATATTGATGACTAGTACTTTAATACATTCTAGAGTATTGGAGGAACCCACCTGCAAAATTTCAACGTAGGTTCAATTTTCCATAAGTGTCAGCCAGTTGAGAAATAAAGAGAGGAATTTTACAGCTGGGCCGCTGAGGATGACATCACATATCGGTAGGACCGTGATGCCCACCTGAGTCTCAGACCAGCAAGTTTTTATTATAGGTTTCAAAAGTGGAGGGGGTGTAAGAACAGGGAGTAGGTACAAATATCACGTGCTTCAAAGGGCAAAAAGCAGAACTGCTAATAAGAGTTTAATGAAGATCACATGCTTCTGAGGGAACGGGACAAAGGGCAAAAGCAGAACTACTGATAAGGGTCCAACAAAGATCACAAGGCAAAAGGCAAAAGCCGAAATACTTTTTTTTTTTTTTTTTTTGGAGATGGAGTTTTACTCTTTGTTGCCCAGGCTGGAGTACAGTGGTGCGATCTCGGCTCACTGCAACTTCCGNGCTGCCGTAATATCAGGGAAACTCGCCACCAATATTTTAATATAGGTTCTTTCTATTTTCCCTAAGTGACAGCTGGTCTGAGAAATAAAGAGTACAAAGAGAGGAATTTTACAGCTGGGCCACCGGGGATGACATCACATATCGGTAGGACCGTGATGCCCACCTGAGGCTCAAACCAGCAAGTTTTATTATAGGTTTCAAAAGTGGAGGGGTGTAAGAACAGGGAGTAGGTACAAATATCACATGCTTCAAAGGGCCAAAACAGAACTAGTAATAAGAGTCTAACAAAGATCACATGCTTCTGAAGGAACAGGACAAAGGGCAAAAGCAGAACTACTGATAAGGGTCCAACAAAGATCACAAGGCAAAGGGCAAAAGCAGAAATACTTTTTTTTTTTTTTTTTTTTTTTTTTTTTTGAGGTGGGGTTTTTTTTTTTGTTGCCCAGGCTGGAGTACAGTGGTGCGATCTCGGCTCACTGCAACTTCCGCCTCCTGGGTTCAAGTGATTCTCCTGTCTCAGCCTCCCGAGTAGCTGGGATTACAGGCACCTGCTACCACGCCTGGCTAATTTTGCATTTTAGTAGAGATGGGGTTTCACCATGTTGGCCAGGCTGGTCTTGAACTCCTGACCTCAGGTGATCCACCCGCCTCGGCCTCCCAAAATGCTGAGATTACAAGCGTGAGCCACCACGCCCGACCTAAAGGCAGAACTACTGATAAGGGTCCAACAAAGATCACAAGGCAAAGGGCAAAAACAGATCCACTGATAAGAGTCTGTGTTCAGCGGTGCACGTATTGTCTTGATACACATCTTAAATAACAGAAAACGGTTCGAGAGCAGAGAACCAGTCTGACCATAGATTTACCAGGGCAGAGTTTTTCCCCACCCTAGTAAGCCTGAGGGGACTGCAGGAGACCAGGGCATAGCTCAGTCCTTACCTCAACTGCCTCAGACAGACATTCCCAGAGCGGCCATTTATAGACCTCCCCCCAGGAATGCATTCCTTCCCCAGGGTGTTAATATTAATATTTCTTGCTAGGAAAAGAATTTAGTGATGTCTTCCTTACTTGCACATCCGTTTATAGGCTATCTGCAAGGAGAAAAATACGACTCTTTTTGCCCGACCCCACAGACAGTCACACCTTATGATTGTCTTCTCTTGTTCCCTAAAATTGCTGTTATTCTGTTCTTTTCAGGATGCACTGATTTCATATTGTTCAAACACACATGTATTACAATCAGTTTGTACAGTTAACACAATTATCATAGTGGTCCTGAGGTGACGTACATCCTCAGCTTATGAAGATCCAGAATTAGATTAAGAGATTAAAGACAGGCATAAGAAATTATAAAAGTATTATTTGAGAACTGATAAATGTCCATGAAATCTTCACAATTTATGTTTCTCTGCCGCGGCTCCAGCTGGTCCCTCCATTTGGGACTTCCTGCAACACTGGAGTTTGTTGTTCAGTTAAGCAGTGATGATATAATGTGCAGTTTATTGCAAAACATAAAGTGTGCTAAATTCACTGCCAGTAGTTTTAAGAGTTCAGATTAATTCTGTCTGGAGCTTCATCAGGGAAGTGCTTCGTAAGGAAGGAATAGTGAAATTGAACCTTAATAGAGATAGAATTGTAATAAATGAAAATGTTGAATGGAATTTTGGGCATAGAAAACTGTCATGAGCAAGATTGTGGGGATGTTAAATATCAAATATTTTTAAGATAGCCAATCATCCTATTTGGTTTAGAATGTAGAGTTCTTTAAAAAGTAGGAGACAAGGAACAGATAGAAGTAGAAAAGTCAGCTGGGGCCAGGTGATAGAAGGTTAATTAACTCAGCCTAATTAACTTGAGTTTTATTTGCAAGCTGTGAGGGCATACAATGGTTTGGCTCATGGAAACAAACTGACCGAAGAGATGGAATTGAGGATCAATGAGACTCATGAGTGGGATGGTGGCAGAGAAACAGGACACAGTGAGGGACCTGTGGATAGGTCAGACAGGCTTGAGTTGGTGAGACCATCATCTCAAAATGGGAAAAAGAATTCCCCGGGATGGGCTCTTGCAGAGAAGGGAGGCAGAAATCAAACAGGAATCCGTTGTATGTATAGCTGGTGTATTGGAGAATGGAAAATCCATTAAATGGATAGAAGAGATGAAGAGAGTTAGTTGATGGTTGAAAGAATAACAAATGATAAATTTGGAGTATAAAATCATATTGGAGATCCAGAAAGAGAATGTTTCTACATCTCCTTGTTAATCTGAGCTCTTGTTTGTGGTGGGTTAACTCTTTTAGCTGGATGCTGACAAATATGAGAATGATCCAGAATTAGAAAAGATCCGAAGAGAGAGGAACTACTCCTGGATGGACATCATAACCATATGCAAAGATAAACTACCAAATTATGAAGAAAAGGTAAGGGAGCCCTGGATTACCTGGAAAAGCAGTATCATTATATTCACTACTAATAAATGCAATATTTTCTTTATTTTTTCTTTTAATGTCTGTATGAGGCTATTCTTGCATTGCTATAAAGAAATACCTGAAACTGTGTAATTTATAAGAAAAGAGGTTTAATTGGCCCACAGTTCTGCAGGCTCTACAGGAAGCGTCTGTTTTCTGACACCACCATCTGCTTCTGGGGAGGCCGCAGGAAGCTTACAGTCATGGCAGAAGGCAAAGTAGGAGCAGGCATCTCACATAACAGGAGTGGGAATGAAAGAGAGCGCAAGGTGTCACACCATTTTAAATGACCAGATCTCACAGGAAATTACTCACTATAGCGAGGATAGCACCAAGAAGATAGTGCTAAGCCATTCATGAGAAATCCACCCTCATGATCCAGTCACCTCCCACCAGGTCCCACTTTCAATACTGGGAATTACATTTCAATATGAAATTTGGGTGGAGACACAAATCTAAACTGTATTATTCTGCCCCTAGCCCCTCCCAAATCTCATGCCCTTCTTGAATTTCAAAATACAATCATCTCTTCCCAATAGTCCCCCAAAGTCTTAACTTGTTCTAGCAGTAACTCAAAAGTCCTAAGTTCAAGTCCAAAGTCTCATCTGATACTCATCTCCTTTTACCTGTGAGCTTGTAAAATCCAAACAAGTTAGTTACTCCCAAGATACAAAGGGGATAAAGGCATTAGGTAAATATTCTCATTCTAAAAGGGTGAAATTGGTCAAAAGAAAGGAGCTACAGGACCCATGAAAGTTCAAAATTCAGCAGGGCAGCCATTAAATCTTAAAGCTCCAAAATAATACCCTTTGACTCCATGTCCCACATCTAGGGCACACTGGTGCAAAGAGTGGGCTCCCAAGGCCTTAGGCAGCCCCCTGTGGCTTTGCAGGGGCTTCTGAGGCTGCTCTCATGGGCTGGCTTTGAGTGTCTATAGCTTTTGCAGGTGCAGGGTGCAAGCTGCCAGTGAATCTATCATTCTTGGGTCTGCAGGATGGTGGTTCTTTTCCCACAGCGCCTACTCAGTGCCCCAGTGGGGACTTTGTGTGGGGACTTCAACCCCACATTTCCCCTCTGCACTGTCCTAGTAGAGGTTCTGCATGAGGGCTTCTACCCTGCAACAGACTTCTGTCTAGACACCCAGGCTTTTCCATACATTCTCTGAAATCTAGCTGGAGAATCCCAAGCCTCAACCCTTGCACTCTGTGCACTCACAGGCTTAATAACACATGGAAGCCACAAAGGCTCATGGCTTGTGCCCTCTGGACCTGTGGCCCGAGCTGTACCTGGGCCCTTTTGCTCTGAGGCTAGAACCCTAGCAGAACCCAAGCAGTTGGGATGCAGGGAGCAGTGTCCTGAGACTCTGCAGGGCAGAGGGGCTCTGGGCCCGGTCCATGAAACCATTCTCTCCTTTTAGACCTCTTGCCCTGTGATGGGAGGGGCTGCCTGAAGGTCACTGAAATGCATTTGAGGTTTTTTTCTCCATTGCCTTGGCTATCTTTGAAGTTCTGCAAATTTCTCTAGGAAGAGGTCTCTGAAATGCCTTTGAGGTTTTTTCCCCATTGTCTTGGCTATCAGCCCTTGGGTTCTTTGTAGTTATGTAAATTTCTCAAGGAAGTGGTTGCTCTACAAACCTGCTTGAAATCCTCTCTCAAAACTTTTATTTCTTTGCCATGTGGCCAAGTTGCAAATTTTCCAAACTTTTATGCTCTGCTTTCCTTTTAAATACAAGTTCCAGCTCCAGGTCATTCCTTTGCTCTTGCATCTGCGCATAGGCTGTTAGAAACAGGCAGGAAACATCTTGAACACTTTGGTGCTTAGAAATTTCTTCTACCATATACCCTAAGTCATCACTCTCAAATTCAAACTTCCACAGATCCCTAGGGCATGAACAGAATGCAGACAAGTTCTTTGCTGAGGCAAACATGTATGATGTTTGCTGTAATTCCCGATAAATTCCTCATTTCCATCTGAGACCTCATTAGCCTGGACTTTATTGTCCGTATGACTATCAGCATTTTGGTCACAATCAACCAGTCTCTAAAAAGTTTCAAACTTTCCCTCATCTTTTCTCTCTCCTTCTGAACCTTCTACACACTTCTAATCTCTGCCTGTTACTCAATTCCAAAGCTGCTTCCATATTTTCAGGTATCTTTATAGCAATGCCCCACTCCTTCTGCTTCTAGAGAGGCCTCAGGAAGCTTACAGTCATGGCAGAAGGCAAAGTGGAAGCAGGTATCTCACATAACAGGAGTGGGAACAAGAGAGAGAATGAGGTGCCACCCAGTTTTAAATAGCCAGATCTTGCAAGAAGTCACTCACTGTGGTGAAGCTAGCACCAAGGGAGTGGTGTCAACCATTCATGAGAAATCCATCCCCGTAATCCAGTCACCTCCCACCAGGTCCCACCTCCAACATTGAGGTTTACTATTTAACACGAGATTTGGGTGGGGACACATTGCCAAACTATATCAATGTCTTAGTTTGAATTTTGTGTCAGAGTAATGCAGATCTCATACAATGAGCTGGGAAGTAGCCCCTCCTGTTCAGTTTTTTGGAAGATTCTGTGTAGATAGTATTATTCTTTCCTTATGTTTGGAGATTCACCAGTGAAGCTATCTTGGCTTATAGTTTTCTTTGCGGGAGGGTTTTTAGCTGTGAGTTTCAATCTCTTTACTAGACAGGCTATTCAGGTAACCCATTTTTTCTGGAATGAGCATGATTTGTTTGTTTCTCTCAAAGCATTTGTCCATTTCAGTTCAGTTGTCAAATTCATTGCCATAAAGTTATTTGGAATATTTTCTATTATCCTTTTAATATCTGTAGAGTATGTAGTGCTGTCTTCTCTCATTCCTGATACTGATAATTTGTATCTTCTCTCTCTTTCGTGAGTCTGGATAGAGGCTTATCAAGTATATTGATCCTCTCAAAGAACTTTAGGTTTCATTGATTTTTCTCTTTTTCTATTTTTTATTTCATTGGATTCTGCTCTGACCTTTATAATTTGTCTTCTTTTACATGTTTTAATTTGCTCCTTTTTCTAAGTTCCCTAGGTGGAAGCTGAAGTCACTGATTTGAGTTCTTTCTTCGTCATTATTTTTATTATTATTTTAGAAACAGACATTATTAACATTATTATTTTGCTCTGCCACCCAGGCTAAAGTGCAGTGGTGCAATCATAGCTCACTGCAGTCTCAAACGCCTGGCTCCAGCAGTCCTCCCACTTCAGCCTCCTGAGTAGCTAGGACTACAGGTATGTGCCACCATGCCTGGCTAATTTTTTTTTTTTCTTGAGAAGGAGTTCCGTTCTTGTTGCCCACGCTGGAGTGCAATGGCGCGATCTCAGCTCTCTGCAACCTCCGCCTCCTGGGTTCAAGTGATTCTCCTGCCTCAGCCTCCCGAGTAGCTGGGATTACAGGCATGCGCCACCACGTCCAGCTAATTTTGTATTTTTAGTAGATACAGGGTTTCTCCATGTTGGTCAGGCTGATCTTAAACTCCTGACCTCAGGTGATCTCCCCATCTTGGCCTCCCAAAGTGCTGGGATTACAGGCATGAGCCACTGCGCCTGGCCTGGCTAATTTTTTTTAAAAAAGTTTTTGTAGAGATGGAATCTCACCAGGTTGTTCAGGTTGGTCTTGAACTCCAGGTCTCAAGTGATCCTCCCATGCTGGCCTTGCAGAGTGTGGTTTTTCTTTCCTTAGTGCGGGGGTTTAGTGTTGTAAATTTCCCCCAGAGTACTGTTTTAGTGGCATCACACACATTTTGATAATTTTGATATATTTTTCATTTTCATTTAATTTTAAATACGTTCTAATTAATTCACTTTTTAATTTTATCTTTGACTTGTGGGGATGTTTTGTTTTGTTTTAGATATTTGTTAGTTTCCAATTAATTGGGGATTTTCTAGATTTTATATTTGTTTCTAATTTATTTCCGATGTAGTCAGAGAATAAACTTTGTATAATTTGAGTCTTTATAAATATATTGAGACTTGTTTTATGGTCCAGAATGTTATCTGTCTTGGTGAATGTTTCTTGTGAGCTTGAGAAGAATGGATATATTCTGTTGTTGTTGAATGAAGTAATCTATGAATGCCAATAAGAAAAGTTAATTGACGGCATTATTCAGATCAACTATATCTTTACTGATTTTCTGCTTGTTGGATGTCAATTACTGTTAGCATTGAAATTTCCAACTATAATAGTGGATTTGTCTATCTTTCTTTGCAATTCTGTCAGTGTTCGCCTCACATGTTTTGATGCTCAGCTGTTAGATGCATATGTGATAAAGATTGTTATGTTCCCTTGGAAGATTGACCTTTTATTATTACATAATGTCCCCCTTTATCTCTGATGATTTTGCTGTTTTTAAAATTCAGATAGCTCCCTCAGCTTCTTCCCCTCCCTCCCTCTCCTTCCTTCCTTCCTTCCTTCCTTCCTTCCTTCCTTCCTTCCTTCCTTCCTTCCTTCTTTCCCTCCCTTCCCTTTCCCCTCCCTTCCCTTCCCTTCCTCTCCCTTTCCTTTCCTCTCCTTTCCTTCTTCCCTTCTCTTTCCCTTCCTTCTTCCCTTCCCTTCTTCCTTTGTTGACAAAGTATTTCTCTGTCACCTAGGCTGAAATGCAGTGGTGCCATCATGGCTCACGCAGCCTCAACCTCTCAAGCTCAAGTGATCCTCCCATCTCAGCTTCCTAAGCAGCTGGGGCTACAGGTGCACACCACCACAGCTGGCTAATTCATTTTTATTTTTCATAGAGGTGGGGTCTCCCTGTGTTGCCCAGGCTGCTTTGAACTCCTGGGCTCAAGTGATCTTCTTGTCTTGGCCTCCCAAAGTGCTGGCGTTACCGGCATGAAGCACTGTCTCTGGACAGCATTCTTTTGATTAGTGTTAATATGGTATATCTTTCTTCATTCCTTTACTTTTAACCTATTTGTGTCTTATATTTAGAGAGGGCTTCTTGTAGATGACATGTATTATAGTTAGTTTTTAAAATCCATTTTGATAGTTTCTTTCTGTTATTGGTATATTTAGATCATTCTTGTTTAAATTGGTTATTAATACAGTTGAATTAATGTCTACCATATTTGGGACTGTTCTATTTGTCGTGCTTGTTCTTTATTATTTTATTTTTATTTATTTATTTATGTTTTGAGATAGAGTCTTGCTCTGTTGCCCAGGTTGGAGAGCAGTGGGGCAATCTTGGCTCACTGCAAGCTCTGCCTCCTGAGTTCATGCCATTCTCCTGCGTCAGCCTCCCAAGTAGCTGGGACTACAGGCACCCACCACCATGCCCAACTAATTTGTTTGTATTTTTAGTACAGATGGGGTTTCACTATGTTAGCCAGGATGGTCTCGATCTCCTGACCTCGTGATCCACCTGCCTCGGCCTCCCAAAGTGCTGGGATTACAGGCGTGAGCCACCGTGCCTGGCCTATTGTTGTTTTTAAATATTCCCCTCTTTTTCTGCCTTGTCTGGTTTTAATTGAACATTTTATATGATTCTGCTTTCTCTCCTCTTAGCTTATCATTAAAAAAAAAATTTAGTGGTTGCCTCAGAGTTTATAGTATACATTTACCCAATAACTGAATATTCCCAATTCCTCCCTCCCATCTCTTACAACATTGCTGTTATTTATTTTATTCTCCATATCTCATAATCACCTAATACATTATTACTGACATTACTTTGAATAAACAGTTATCTATTAGATCAATGAAGAACAAATAAAAGATTGTGTTTTAGTTTTCTTCTTATTTCTACTCTCTCTTTCCACTTTACTTAGATCTGAGATTCAGACTTATATAATTTTCTTTTTCATTTGAAGAACTTCTGTGAACATTTATTTGGAAGATAGGTCAGTCTACTGGCGACAAATTCTTTTCTTTTTTGTTTGTCTGAGAAAGTCTTTATTTCTTCTTCACTTTTAAGGGATAATTCTCCTGGATACAGATTGCTAGGTTGGTAGTTTTTTTTTTCTTGCTTGCTTGTATAGTTTCTGAGGAACGGTCTGATGTAATTCTTTATCTTTTTTCTTCTATAGGTTAGGTGCATTTTTTTCCTTTGGCCTTTTTCAAGGTTTTCTGTCTTTAGCTTTCTGCAAGTTTAATATGATATGCCTAGGTACAGATATTTTCGCATTTATCCTGCTTGGTGTTCTCTCAGTTTTCTGGATCTCTGTGGTGTCTGTCATTAATTTTGGAAAATTTGTGGACATTATTTCAAACATTTATTCACTTTTTTCTCTTTCTTCTACTTCTGTTATACCGTTTATACATATGTTACATCTTTTATAATTGTTCCTCAGTTCAGGGCTATTTTATTCTCCCCCAATCCCCGCTCCCCATTCTTTTTTGTCTTTGCACTTCAGTTTGGGAAGTTTCAATGGACATGTCTTCAAGCTTGCTGATTCTTCCTTCAACTTAGTCCATTCTACTAATGAACCCATCAAAGGTATTCTTTGTGTTAGAGTGATTTTGATCTCCAGCATTTTTTTTTTGATTCTCTCTGAGCTTCCCTCTCTCTGCTTATATTACCCATCTGCTCTTGCATGTTGTCTACTTTTTCCATAGAACCCTTTGTATTAGTCCGTTCTCATGCTGCTATAAACAACTGCCCAAGACTGGGTAATTTATAAAGGAAAGAAGTTTAATTGACTCACAGTTCTGCAGGGCTGGGGAGGAAACTTACAATCATGGCAGAAGGGGAAGGAAACATATCCTTTTTCACCGTGATGTCAGGAAGGAGAAGAATGTGAGCTGAATGAAGGGGGAAGCCCCTTCTAAAACCATCAGATCTCATGAGAACTTACGAGAATAGCATGGGGAAAGCCGCCCCCCATGATTCAGTTACCTCCCACTGGTTCCTTCCAACCACACGTGGGGATTATGGGAACTACAATTCAAGATGAGATTCTGGTGGGGACACAGCCACACCATATCCCCCTTACTATATAGCCACAATTTTTAAAATTCTCTATCTGATAATTCCAAAATATGTGACCCGTCCCAGTGAGTCTCTGCTGCTTGCTTTGTCTCTTCACACTATATTTTTTCTCGCCTTATATCATGCCTTGTTATTTTTGTTGACAGCCTGATAAGCTGTTTTGTTAAAAGGAGCTGAGGTGAAGAGGCCACTCATGTGGGGTGTTATGTTATCTGGGTAGAAGTTTTGCTGTGTTGAATGTTTGCCGTAGCTGTAGATGCCAGAGGCTTTGGTTTCCTTGTTTTGTTTTGTCTCCCCTGGATGTCTTTGCTTTCTTAAAAACTCCTTTGTTAAGAGATTTATTCCTTGCAGGTTTGATTCACTTACTGTTCTGGAGCCCTGTTGATGTGAGGATGAGGCACTGGGGAGGAGAACTGTTCTATAATCTTAGGCTTATGATTAGGGGTCTTAGTCTTTTACTGGTCCTGAGTTTTTGGGCCGACCTTCAGAAGTGTTTCTTAGCCTCGGCCGGGCGCGGTGGCTCAAGCCTGTAATCCCAGCACTTTGGGAGGCCGAGACGGGCAGATCACGAGGTCAGGAGATCGAGACCATCCTGGCTAACACGGTGAAACCCCATCTCTACTAAAAAATACAAAATCTAGCCAGGCGAGGTGGCGGACGCCTGTAGTCCCAGCTACTCGGGAGGCTGAGGCAGGAGAATGGCGTAAACCCGGGAGGCGGAGCTTGCAGTGAGCTGAGATCCGGCCACTGCACTCCAGCCTGGGCGACAGAGCGAGACTCTGTCTCAAAAAAAAAAAAAAAAAAAAAAAAAAAAAAAAAAGTGTTTCTTAGCCTCTTTTTTGTTCCTTTGGGCTAGAGGGGCTGGAGTTGGCCAGCTGCCCTTCCCCACAACAGAGAAGGCTCCGGCAAAGTTGTTTCCCTTGGTTTTGTTATGGACAGAGTTCTGGGGTTTTAAAATGGTTCCTTTTCCCTTTTATTGCCTGATACGTAAAGGGATTTTTCTCGGATCTTTGTTGTGAGCACAAGGTGGGGGTTTCTGGATGTGCAAACCCATAAAAGTACAGTGTCCCTGTCATACCAGGCGCCCAAGATCTCTCTCAAGCTAGTCCACACTCAGCCTGCAGCATTTTGTCCAAATTGCCTTGGAAGTATTCCTACCAGTTCATGGCTCCGGGAAAACTGATCTCAGCTGTGGTTCCGTGTATCCGCTTCTCTCTCCAGATTCAAGGTAGTAATTTATCCAGGGACTTCAGTTCTTTGTTGGATCTAAGTAGGGGAGTAAGACTTTCAAGTGCTTTACACGTCCAACCAGAAACCAGAAGTTTCATCCTTGACCGACCTGCCAGCCTTCAAGTATTAGTGCACCTCTGCATGTCGGCACAGCTTGAGCTCCTGTTTCTCCACCTCATCTTGGTGCCATTGTTTCAGACGATTGACTTTTTTTTTTTTTTTGAGACAGAATCTCACTGTGTTGCCAGGCTGGTCTTGAACTCCTGAGCTCAAGCGATCTGCATGCCTCAGCCTCCCATAGTGCTGGGATTACAGGCATGAGCCACTGTGCCCGGCCCAGTTTACTTTTATAAACCCCACAGTACACTGTTTTTATTTTTGTCTAAATAGTAAGTTACCTTGTAAAGATATTTGAATAATAAGAAGAAAATCTCTGATTACGCGTGTAGCTCTCATTCCAAGTGCTCCTCATTCTGTGGTGTGGGGTCCATGTTTCTGTCTGACATTCTTTCCCTACTCCCTGAAGGACTTCGTGTAACATTTCTTGTAGTGCACATCTGTTGTTAAGGATTCCTTCAGCTTCTGTGCGTCTGAATGCTTTCAGTTTAAAACAATTTTTTCGGCCAGGCGTGGTGGCTCACACCTGTAATCCCAGCACTTTGGGAGGCCGAGGCGGGTGGATCACAAGGTCAGGAGATCGAGATCATCCTGGTGAACACGGTGAAACCCCATTTCTACTAAAAATACAAAAAAAAATTAGCCGGGCGTGGTGGCGGGCGCCTGTAGTCCCAGCTACTCGGGAGGCTGAGGCAGGAGAATGGCGTGAACCTGGGAGGCAGAGCTTGTAGTGAGCTGAGATTGCGCCACTGCACTCCAGCCTGGGCGACAGAGCCAGATTTTGTCTCAAAAAAAAAAAAAAATAAAATAAATAGTAAGTCCGGGTGCGGTGGTTCACGCCTGTAATCCCAGCACTTTGGGAGGCTGAAGCAGGTGGATCATGAGATCAAGAGATGGAGACCATCCTGGCCAACATGGTGAAACCCCGTCTCTACTAAAAATACAAAAATTAGCTGGGTGTGGTGGTATGGGCCTGTAGTCCCAGCTACTTGGGAGGCTGAGGCAGGAGAATCGTTTGAACCCTGGAGGTGGAGGTTGCAGTGAGCCGAGATTGCGCCACTGCACTCCAGCCTGGTGACAGAGAGAGACTCTGTCTCAAAAAAATAAAAATAAAAATAAAAGTAAGTTTTATTGGACTTTGTTTTTTAGGGCAGTGTTAACTTCACAGCAAAATTGAGAAGCAGATATAGAAACTTCCTATACACACCCATCCCCCTGACCTGCACAGTCTCCCCCTTATCAACCTCTCTCCTCAGAGCAGTACATTGTTTCAACTGATGAACCTGCACTAGCACATCAGGACCACCCCAAGTCTACAGTTCACATTAGGGTCCACTCTTGCTGTTGTACATTCTGTGGATTTGAACAAATGTATAATGACACATGTCCACCATTCTCAAGTCATACGGAGTCGTTTCTCTGCCCTAAAAACCCTCTGTGGTCCACTTCTCCATTCCTCCCTGCCCAGCCCCAGGGAACCACTGATCTCCATTCCTCCCCGCCCAGCCCCAGGGAACCACTGATCTCCATTCCTCCCCGCCCAGCCCCAGGGAACCACTGATCTTTTCACTGCCTCCATAGCTTTACCTTTTCCAGAATATCCCATAGTTGGAATCATACAGTTGGTAACCTTTTCACACTAGCTCCTTTCACATAATAAAATGCATCGAAGGTTCTCCCTTGTCTTTTTGTGGCTTGGTAGCTTATTTCTTTTTATTGCTGAGTAATATTCCACTGTCTGGATGTACCACAGTTTATTTATCCATTTACCTACTGAAGGACATCTTGCCTGCTGCCAAGTTTTGGCAATTAATGGATACAGCTGCTGTAAACATCCTCTCGCAGGTTTTTGTGTGGACATAAGTTTTCAGCTCCTTTTGGTAAATACTAAGGAACACAATTGCTGGATAGTGTGTTAGTCAGGGTTCTCTAGAGGGACAGAACTAACAGGACAGATATATATATAGATATATATATATATATATCTATATATATATGGAAGTTTATTAAGTATTAACTCACACAATAACAGGGTCCCACAATAGGCCGTCTGTAAGCCGAGGAGCAGAGAGAGCCCGTCCGAGTTCCCAAACTGAAGAACTTGGAGCCTGATGTTCGAGGGCAGGAAGGGTCCAGCACAGGAGAAAGATGCAGGCTGGGAGGCTAGGCCAGTCTAGCCTTTTCACATTTTTCCGCCTGCTTTATGTTCTAGCTGTGTCGGCAGCTGATGAGATGGTGCCCACCCAGATTAAGGGTGGGTCTGCCTTTCCCAACCCACTGACTCAAATGTTCATCTCCTTTGGCAACACCCTCACAGACACACCCAGGATCAATACTTTGCATCCTTCAATGCAATCAAGTTGACATTCAGTATTAACCATCACAGATAGTATGGTAAGAGTATGTTTAGTTTTATGTGAAATTGCCAAACCGTCTTCCAAGTTGACTGTGCCAGTTGTTCCTATCAGCAGGGAGTGAGGATTCCTGCTACTCCATACCCTCCCAGCCTCTGGTGTGGTCAGTGTTCTGGATTCTGGGCATGCTTCTAGATGTACAGTGGTATCTCCTTGTTGTAATCTGCGTTCCCCGATGACATATGACATGGAACATATTTTCATGTGCTTATTTGCCATCCGTACATCTTCTATGGTGAAGTGTCTGTTAAGGTCTTTGGCCCATTTTTTAATCAGGTTGTTTGTTTTCTTATGGTTAAACTTTAAGAGTTCTTTGTATATTTTGGATAACAGTCCTTTACCAGATACGTCTTTTGCAAATATATTCTCCTAGTCTGTGGCTTCTCTTCATTCTCCTGATAGCAGAACAGAAAATCTAGTTTCAATGAAGTCCAACTTATCAGTTCTTTCTTTTTGTTTTTTTTTTTGAGACAGAGTCTCACTTTGTCGCCCAGGCTGGAGTGCAGTGGGGCGATCTTGGCTCACTGCAAGCTCCGCCTCCCGGGTTCACGCCATTCTCCCTCAGTCTCCCAAGTAGCTGGGACTACAGGCACCTGCCACCATGCCCGGCTAATTTTTTTTGTATTTTAGTAGAGACGGGGTTTCACCATGTTAGCCAGGATGGTCTTGATCTCCTCACCTTGTGATCCGCCCGTCTCGGCCTCCCAAAGTGCTGGGATTACAGGCGTGAGCCACCGCGCCCCGCTCAGTTCTTTCTTTTATGGGTTGTGCCTTTGGTGCCATATCTAAAAAGTCATTGCCAAATCTAAGGTTGTCTAGATTTTCTCCTATCTTATAAGTTGTCTTAGAAGTTTTATAGTCTTGTATGTTATTTCTTTATTTTTGAGGCAGTGGTTCACTCTGTTGCCCAGGCTGAAGTGCAGTGGTGCAATCTCTGCTCACTGCAGCCTCTGCCTCTCGGGTTCAAGCGATTCTCCTGCCTCAGCCTCCTGAGTAGCTGGGACTACAGGTGCTTGCCACCATGCCTGGCTAATTTTTGTATTTTTAGTAGAGACAGTATTTCACCATGTTGGTTAGGCTGGTCTTGAATTCCTGACTTCAAGTGATCGGCCTGCCTCGGCCTCCCAGAGAGCTGGGATTACAGGCGTGAGCCACCATGCCTGGCTGAGTCTTGCATTTTATATTTAGGTCTGTAATCATTAAAAAGCTTTTTTAAGAGACTTTTTATAATGAGTCAATGATCATTGTTCATTGCTGCTTTAAACTCCTGAGCTTAAGTGATCTTCACAACTCAGTTTCCTATGTAGCTGGGACTACAGGCATGCACCACCGTGCCTGGCTTTTCTCTCTCTCTTTCTCTCTCTCTTTTTAATTTGCAAAGATGAAATCTCTCTGTGTTGCCCAGGCTGGTCTCAAACTCCTGACCTCAAGCGATCCTCTCTCCTCAGTGGCCCAAAGCACTGGGATTATAAGTGTGAGCCACTACACCTGGCCCGTGATCCATATTATCTTAATTTTTGTTAAGGGTGTAAGGTCTATGTCTAGAGTAATTTTTTTGCATGTGGATTTACCATGGTTTCAGTACCATTTGTTGAAAAGATTATTATTTTTTTCATTGTATTGCCTTCGGTCCTTTGTCAAAGATCAGTTGATCTATTTTTCTATTATTTCACCAGTGTCACAGTCTTGATTTCTATAGCATGATAGTAAGTCTTGAAGTCAGGTAGTGTCGGTTCTTCAACTGTGTTCCTCTTCAATATTCTGCTGGGTATTCTGAGTCTTGTGCCTCTGCAGATAAACTTCACAATCAGTTTGCTGATATGTGCAAAATAACCAGCTGGAACTTTGAATTGGATTGTACTGAACCTACAGATTACGTTGGGAAAAATGGACGTCTTAGCACTACTGAGTCTTTCTATTCATGAACATGGAATCTCTCTCCATTTACTTAGTTTTTGATTTGTTTCATCAGAGTTTTGTAGTTTTCTTGTAGATCTTAGGCATGTTTTGTTAGATTCATACCTAAGCATTTCTTTTTTGGGGGTGCAAATGTATATGGTTTTGTGTTTTTAATTTCAGGTATCACCTGCTGTGTTTCTGGTGTATAGGAAAGTGATTAACTTTTGTGTATTAACCCTGCACCCTGTACATTTGCCTTAATTGTGTATTAACCCTGTATCCTGTACATTTGCCTTAATTGTGTATTAACCCTGTATCCTGTACATTTGCCTTAATTGTGTATTAACCCTGTGCCCTGTACATTTGCCTTAATTGCTCGTTAGTTCCAGGGGCTTTTTGTTGTTGGTTCTTTCGGATTTCCTACCTAGACAGTGATATCATCTGAGAGCAAGGGGGTTTTATTTCTTCCTTTCGAATCAGTACGCCTTGTATTTCTCCATACTGCGTTAGCTGGGACAGTCTCAGTCTTGTAGTCAGCCTGTGCCTCTGGGCTATGAACTTCACCAGCGTTTCTCAGACTCCCTCCTTTAAGTGGGGCGTGATGGCTGATAGCGGCTGGACTTGGGGTTTCCCTTCCTCTCCTGTCTTAGTCGGCTTAGGCTTCCGTAACCAGATACCATAAACTGGGTGGCTTAAAACAAACATGATTTCTCACAGTCTGCAGGCAGGGACGCCCAAGGTCAGGACACCGGCAGCTTTGGTGTCTTGTGAGAGCTGCTCCCTGGTTTATGGATGACTGTGTTTTTGCTGTGTTCTCACATGGTGGGTAGAAGAAGCAAGCTCTTTGGGAGTTTTGTAAGGACACTAATCCCATTCATGAGGGCTCCCCCCCATCACCTTATCTAATCCTGTTTACCTCCCACAGACACCACCTGCCAATACCACCACATTAGAGGGTAGGGTTTCAGCCCATGGACCCCAGGGAGGGGGTCATTGTATTCAGTCCATAACACGGAACTCTGGAGGGACTGGAGTTGCGTGTTTCCCTTCACCCGGGTCAGGCTCTCATGAAAGCGCAGCAGGCTGGGATCTCGCTGGCTGAGCTCTCCTGACTTCAGGCTTTCATAAGAACAGATTTCAGATGTATCCTGACAGACTTCAGAACGGCCCCCTTTCCCTCCTTCTGCCAGAAGCACAGGGAACTTTTCTGTGATACTCACTGTTGGGACCTGGTAGAGCTTTTGCAAGTAAAATTTACAGAAGTGTGAGGCCCCTGATGACTGGGTCTGGAGTTTTTTAAAGCTGTCCGACTTGTCTACACTGAGCCCCCAGCTGGTCAAGTACAGTTTGGGTTTCTCGACCCCAGCCCTGGTTCCCATAGGGGTTTCTGCTGTGGTTAGCTGTGGATCTTTCTGTCTGCCTGTCTCTCCAGTGTGAGGGGTGGTGGTTTGCTCTGTGACTTCACTTCTCTTACAGATTTAAAAAGAGTTGGTTTTTCAGTTTGTTCTGCTTTCACTTGGTAGGATGGAGTGGTAACTTCTAAGCTCCTTAGGAAACATACGCAGGTGAACTGACAATACCAGATAGAGCTAAGAGCAGAAGAGCTTAAGAATGTGGAAATTGTTCAAAAATACATCTGTCGTGTGATTCGAGTCTCTTTGCTCTATGTCAGATGATTCTTGCTGGTCAGAGTCCAGATATGGTCTTTTTTTTTTTTTTTTTTTTTGATGGGGTCTCGCTTTGTCACCCAAGCTGGAGTGCAGTGGCGCGATGTCGGCTCACTGCAAGCTCCGCCTCCCGGGTTCACGCCATTCTCCTGCCTCAGCCTCCGAGTAGCTGGGACTACAGGCGCCCGCCACCTCGCCCGGCTAGTTTTTTGTATTTTTTAGTAGAGACAGGGTTTCACCGCGTTAGCCAGGATGGTCTCGAACTCCTGACCTCGTGATCCGCCCGCCTCGGCCTCCCAAAGTGCTGATTATAGGCTTGAGCCACCGCGCCCGGCCAGATATGGTCTTTATTGCTCACTGAGTGCTCTGCGATTCACTAGATTCTGGTGGGTGTAAATGGTGTGACTCTGACGCGGAAGTTGAGATGAGCTGGCCTCTTCTCAGCCACGTTTGATCTCACATAGCAGAGGCTGGCCTGCTGCTGATGTTGTAAGTTACATTAGCTTCACCATCGCTGTCTTCTGGAATTACTTCTCTCCTGGTGTAAAACCCTCTTGCTGATGCAGGCTTATCCTTTGTTTTTCTAAAATAACCTTATTTTCTGACGATCTTGTGATTGCCACTGGTTTCCTCAGTATTAGGTTGTGTGTTTGTATGTAGCGGGAATCCTACACAGTGGGCAGTGGTGTTGTGAGTAAGCGTGTCTGAGGGCCCCTCACTGCTGATGTCAGCGTGACCTGGGTGAAGCCGGTGTCCATCAGGTTTCTCCATGGGGAAGTTGCTTTTCTTTTCCTCCGTAACCAGTAAGACATGTGTGGAGAGTTACTTTTAGACCATGAATATCCCATTTCCCCTCAAACTTTCACCCAACGTTTTTAGTAAGTCGATGATTCCTGCCTTTGTGGGCTGTGAGTGTCATGGCCGTGCGATGGCACTTACCCAGGGGTGGGTTTTCGCTGTCAGGAAGCGTGTCCCCTTCCTCCGTGTTCACTCGGCACCCGCTGGGGCTCCAGGCCTTCCTGTTTCACTTGCTGGTGTAGGGGCTGTTCCTGCTGGAATTTATTTTGATCTTCACGTTGTTCCAGACCTCAGGCTTGGCAAGCAGGAGCCTCGTTAGCTGGCTTCTGTCCCCTGACGCATCCCCAGCTCATTACTTTCTGGACCCACAGCATGTCCAGGCCCACCTCCTGCTTTTCCCGACCTCGTGCGGGGTCAGCAGCTCTTCCTGGCACCTAGCCCTGGTGTTTAGAAACTTGGATGGGGTCACTGCTCAGGTGCTTTCAGTGGGCGGGATTAGTGTGTGTGTGTGAATGCATGCATGTGAGAGTGTGTGTATGTGTGCATATGTGTGTGTGAATGCATGCGAGTGTGTATGAGCGTGTAAACATTGCAACATGTGTTGCAAGTGTGTGGAATGCCACACCGTTGTGTGTGGGAATTTGCACGCCATGTGAGACATGGCCATGTTGTTGGGTACGTGGTGAGGGGGCAGGTTGTTAGTGAATTGCACCCACACGTGTGTTGTGGAAAATGCACGCCATTGTGAGACTGCCATTGGTGTGCATGTTGGAGTTTGGAATGCCAATGGCTTGATCCTGGTGACAACATGGGTGGGCAGTGATTGTGAAATGCACAACGATGTGTGTAAACTGCAAACCACATGGGTAAAGAGTTGGGCAGGTGTTGTGCCATGTGTACGAATTGCATGTTTTGTGATACGTGATGGCCCATGTGAGTTGTTGTGGAGTGGCACCCACCAGTTGTTCGGTGTGTGCGAGTGGTAAGCCGTTGCGGCCGGGTGGCCACTGCAGTGAATGCATGTGTGTACGTGTGTGCATGTGAATGCACGTGTGTACATGTGTGTGCGTGTGAATGCACGGGTGTGTACATGTATGTGCATATGAATGTGAATGCACACATGTGTACGTGTGTGCGTGTGTGTAGGTGTGTGTGAATACTAGCATGTGAGTGTGTGTGTGCATGTGTGACAGTGCGCATGTGTGAGTGTGCATGTGTCCGTGTGTGTGTGTATATCAAGTAGTTCAAACGGACAACTGTAATTCCAGTTAAATCCACAGGGCTTTCCTTCGCCTTCCTCATCAGTATTTGTAGCTTTCCTCTCACTGTGAGAAGCCCGGCTCCCAGTCATACCAGTATTTTTTCCCATCCTCTCAATCCCACAACACACACACCAGCGTCAGCATGGCTGCACCCAGACTGTGACAACAGCAGGCCTACTGAGTGCAACCTAAGCTTGGGTTGCGGTTTTTCTGTCTTAGCCTGAGGATGTAGTCAAAATAATATGTTCAAGAGTTATTTCCGTTTGTCGCTGTGTGTGGTGGCTCACGCCTGTAATCCTAGCACTTCGGGAGGCTGAGGCGGGCAGATCACCCAAGGTCGGGAGTTCGAGGCGAGCCTGACCAACATGGAGAAACCCCATCTCTACTAAAAATATAAAATTAGGCGGGTGTGGTGACACATGCCTGTGATCCCAGCTACTCGGGGGGCTGAGGCAGAGAATTGCTTGAATCTGGGAGGCGGAGGTTGCAGTGAGCCAAGATTGCGCCATTGCACTCCAGCCCGGGCAACAAGAGTGAAATTCCATTTCAAAAAAAAAAAGTTATTTCCGTTTGTCTTTTCTTTCTGTGTGGCTATGAATAGATTGATTTCAAATTTAAGGTTTTCCTCCTAATCTTGTTTTCATTTTATTTATGATTTTGTAAAGCATAACAAGGTAGGCTGGGTGCAGTGGCTCATGCCTATAATCCCAGTGCTTTGGGAGGCCAAGGCAGGAGGATCACTTGAGGCCAGGAGTTTTTGAGACTAGCCTGGGCAACACAGTAAGACCCTGTCTCTAGAAATCTTTTTTTTTTTTTTTTTAATTAGCCAGGTGTGGTAGTGCACACCTGTAGTCCTGGCTACTTGGAAGGCTGAGGCAGGAGGATCTCTTGAGCCCCAGAGTTTGAGGCTGTAGTCAGTTATGGTTGTGCCCCTGCACTCCAGCCTGAGCGACAGAGTGAGACCCTGTCTTTTATATGTGTGTGTGTGTGTATATATATATAAAATGTATATGTGTGTATATATTTTATATATAATATACATAGAAGCTTTAAAACATATATATATATAGAGAGAGAGAGCTTTAAAACCCCCCGAGTGGGAGATGTGGAGATATGAACAATGCAAGCAGAGTCAGATTATAAGAGCACAGTCTTGGTGAAGGGGGTATGGATATTTACTGTCAGATACTCTCCATGTTTTTGCATACTTGAATATTTTTATTATAAAATGTTAGAAAACACCTTCAGAAAGACACAAAAGTCAGACCAGGTGTGGTGGCTTCTGCCTGGAATCCCAGCACTGTGGGAGGCCGAGGTGGGTGAGTGACCTGAAGTCAGGAGTTCGAGGCCAGCCTGGCCAACATGGTGAAACCCCATCTCTACTAAAAATACAAAAATTAGCTGGGCATGGTGGCAGGTGCCTGTAATCGCAGCTACTTGGGAGGCAGGAGAATCACTTGAACTGAGGAGGTGGAGGTTGCAGTGAGCTGAGATTGCACCACTACACTCCAGCCTGGGTGACAGAGCAAGACTCCATCTAAAAAAAAAAAAAGAGACAAAAGTCAGTGTGAAGAAATAGAAAGTGCTTGTGGAGTCTGTGCCTGCTTCCCTGCAATGTCCACTGGCTTCTCACTCACCCTGTGTGTTGTGATTTCATGACTGCTGTGTGCAGCACACTGGGTGGGTGTGAGCCTGGGGCCGGGGTGTCTTTGGGGCAGTCTCACTGTGTGAGGTTGGGCCAGTGACTTAGCCTCTCTGTGCTACCATTCCCGCATCTGCAAAATGGGGCTGACAGAGCAGCCACCTCGTGGGGCCGTGCGTGTCGGGCGAGTTGGCCCGTGTGAAGCCTCGTGGGGCCGTGCGTGTCGGGCGAGTTGGCCCGTGTGAAGCCTCGTGGGGCCGTGCGTGTTTGGTGAGTTGGCCCGTGTGAAGCCTCGTGGGGCCATGCGTGTTGGGCGAGTTGGCCCGTGTGAAGTGTTCAGAACCTTTGCTGCAGGTCCGTTCACTTTCAGTTACTGCCCATTTGTTGACAGGTTTCATAAAATATTCTAGCTCTGGCCCTTATACTGTTAGGAAAATAATTCGTAGCAAGTGTAGTTTTCATTTTTATGGAGAGAAATCCCATTCACCTGAGTTCCGACCCACCAAAAGCTCAGGCTGCTGAGCGGGCAGGTGCGAGCTTGCGTGACAGGTCTCCGGTAGACTCACAGGAATGTTCCTCCTGCACTAGATTAGGATGTTTTACGAGGAGCATTTGCACTTGGACGATGAGATCCGCTACATCCTGGACGGCAGCGGGTACTTCGACGTGAGGGACAAGGAGGACAAGTGGATCCGGATCTTCATGGAGAAGGGAGACATGATAACGCTCCCCGCAGGGATCTATCACCGCTTCACCGTGGACGAAAAGGTGGGAGCGCTGTGCTTTCTCCCCAAGCCTGGCCTGTGTGGTGGCCCTGGCTGTGGCATCCCTGCCGCTGAACTGCACGGCCTCCGCAGACTCTGAGTGTGGTCTCCGGGCTCAGGACTCCTCGACCTGTGCTTCAAGGAGAGTCTCTGTGGAGCCGCAGGCGGTGTCCAAGGTGGCCGCTGTCCTGTGGCAGCCTCTGGGGCCCCCGCCTGCGATCCTGGTGGACAGGTGTGCGTTTCATGCCCAGGTGGGGGCAGGTACAGGCGGGGCACACCCATGAGCCTGGCCCTGCCCCAGCCCGCCTGTGCTTGGTGCTGAGGCATCTGCAGGGTTGTCATGTTGCCACACTGTCACTTTAAAAACCATTTCAGTTTTGGAATTGAACAGCAACGCAGTCCAGTCAGGATTGGCAATAAACGTAAATAAGGTAGTTTTGGGGTTCACTGGAGGTGACTGGGGCTAACGCTGAGATTTAAGTATAATTTTTGAATAAATAGTAAATGCACATGGTTTAAAATTTAGAAATAAGAGAGGGGACCCGATGAAAGGTGTCCCTCTGACCCCTGTTCCCAGCCCCCTACTTTCTCTCCCTGTAAGTTACCAGTATTCCATTTAAAAAATTATTTTTAGAGTGACTTTATGTATATCCAAGTGCATGTCTGTCAGGATTCTTTTTGTTTTTTTTTTTTTTGAGACAAAGTCTCACTTTGTCGCCCAGGCTGGAGTGCAGTGGCTCGACCTCAGCTCGCTGCAGCCTCCGCCTCCCAAGCTCAAGTGATTCTCCCGCCTCAGCCTCCTGAGTAGCTGGGATTACAGGGGCCCACCACCACACCCAGCTAATTTTTGTGTTTTTAGTAGAGATGGGGTTTCACCATGTTGGTCAGGCTGGTCTTGAACTCCTGACCTCAAGTGATCCACCCGCCTTGGCCTCCCAAAGGCTGGGATTACAGGCGTGAGCCACTGCGCCCGGCCTGGTCAGGATTCTTACTATCCCCCTTTTCAAAGAGGAGGCAGCAGACTCTGCCTGTGGTTCTACATTTTACTTTTTTCTACATGATGTTCACTGGGGGCTGTTTCATATCAGGATCTCCCAGCCTCTAGCCCTGATCACAGCTGCACAGTACTCTGGCGCTGGACATGCTCTACTGCATTTAACCATTAAGTTATTTCAGCGAGTCCTTGACCCCCAATAATGAGTATATACATTGTTCCCAAATTTTTGCTCCTGTGAACCGTGCTGTAATAAATATCCTGACATGCTTGTTGTTTTGCACGTATGTGTTTTTCTGTAGGTAAATTCCTAGAAGTGAAAACTGAAAAGGCACGCACGTTTTTAGTTTGGACAGATGTCTCCGAATTGTCCTTTCCTGCCCACCAGCAACACGTGGGCCCTGATGCTAGTTCTTAAGAAAACTGTAGCCAGACGAGGTGGAGAGGAGGTGAAGGGTACATGGGACTGGAGCGGTGCTTTTCCTAACTGTGTGTCTCTAAGAGAGTGCGGAGGTGCGGAGTTCAACACCGAGCCTCGGCTCCAGATGCTCTTACCTGGCGCGTGAGGACAGGCGGTGCCCGCTGCACCACCTGATACAGATTTTCCTTCCAAGAATAAAATGTGGCCTAAATTGTTAAAGACACAGAATAAAAATAGCAAGGGAAGTGTTTATAGCAGTGAATGTTAATAAGTTGATATGTTAATAAATAAGAGTAAGTAGAAGGCCGGCTGGTTTAATGAGATGCTGGGCGTGTTTGTCTGTTTTCCAGAACTACGCGAAGGCCATGCGGCTGTTTGTGGGAGAACCGGTGTGGACAGCGTACAACCGGCCCGCTGACCATTTCGAAGCCCGCGGGCAGTATATGAAATTTCTGGCACAGACAGCCTAGCAGTGCTGCCTGGGAACTAACACGTGCCTCGTGAAGGTCCCCAGTATGATGACTGAGCAGAAAATCCACCATTTTCTCTTTGCTTTTAGAGGATAGACTTGAGGCCAGGTTATCTTTCCTTTGTAAGATTATTTGATCAGAATCTTTTGTAATGAAAGGATCTAGAAAGCAACTTGGAAGTGTAAAGAGTCACCTTCATTTTCTGTAACTCAATCAAGACTAGTGGGTCCGTGGCCCTGTGTTAGTTCATGCATTCAGTTCAGACCCAAATGAAAGTTTCATCTCCTGAAATGCAGCTCCGTAGATGCTCGTCTGGACGTGATACGGTGCCTGCCGTGTAAGAAGGTGCAATCATAGATAACACAGCTAGCCAGATAGAAGACACTTTTTTCTCCCAAAATGATGCCTTGGGGTGGGGAGTGGTATGGGGGCAGAGCTCGCACCTTAAGGGACACACACTGAGTTGCTTATGCCACTTCCTTGTTCAAAATAAAGTGAATGCCTTAGTCTTATACTCATGGCTTGGAGTTACCTTATATTCAGGTATGTATGATATTTTGCCTAGTTTGTTAAAATCGCCCCATTTAGATTCTTTATATAATTGTTCTTCTATATCAATAATTTATATATGAGCTGTGTTAGTATTTTTTCAGTGTGAGAGCTCTGGATTCTTTCACAATCAAGCTGTTGAATTTTAACAAGAGTATTAGTACATAAATCTACTCAACAATTCTGAGACAGGATTATGCCTAGTTTGTTACATCATAGAAAAAGCCCAAGTTAACTTCATGTTTTGGAAGGGCAGGTCATTTTTAAAGTATTTCTTTTTTTAACTGGATGAAAAATCTTCATGTCAGGATTAATTTTTTAATCACCTCCACATTGTACAGAGGAAACTCAAGCCTTAAATGTTTAAGTAAACTCTGTCTCAATTTTAGGATTAAAATATCCACAGGTGGTGTGATGACAACATCAATACCCCACGGCTTGCTTCTGCCAAGCATGACTCTATTTCAGTAATTAAAATAAGTGCTGATCCACTGATTTTTTTTTTATGGATTCATTTCTAAATGGGCATTATAAATAGAGCTTGCTCATTTTTAAGAATGAAACATTCATATGATAAAATATCACTTTAAATTGCCTTTCTTGCTTCATGTAACTTTTCCCTGTCAGGATCCTCAGCGTTTGAAACTCCTTGTGCGGCGCTGGCTTCCTGCAGACTCCAGTTTCGCCTCCTTGATGTGGCGCCTCGGATTTCTTCACTTCAGAGCTGTATTTTTACAGGCAAGAGTAAGTTACTGGGTGCAGTGGCTCATGCCTGTAATCTCAGCTACTCATGAGGCTAAGGTGGGAGGATTCTTAGAGCCTGGGAGGTCGAGGCTGCAACGAGCTGTGATCGTGCTCGCTGCACTCCAACCTGGGCCACAGAGCGGAGGCTCTGTCTCAAAAAAAAAAAAAAAAAAAGCTGAGCTGAGGGGTATAATAGAATTATAATAGAATTCTGCTAAAGCACTTAAGGGAAATCTTTCGTTTTTATTGAGGTATAATTTACATACAATAAAATGCACTCATTTTAAGTGTTTTTGAATTTTGACAAATGCAACGTGACCACAGGCAGAACAACACAGGACATTTTCATCACCCAAAAAAGGTTCTCATGCCCCTTCTTAGTCCTGCCCACCCCATCCTAAGCAACCCGTGTGGGTGGGTTTTGGCTTTTCTAGAATTTGATGCGTATAGAATCCTTCAGCATGTTCACGTTTGTGTCTGGCATCTTGCGTTCCTGCTTCTGTTCCCTGATCCCTACACTTACACTGTCTCCTGGGTCAGGGCAGCCGCTTGTTAGTATCTTAAACACTGGAATGGTTTGAGGAGAGCTCGAGGGTTGAAAAACACTAAGCAAACGTAAATGGACTGTAGTAAGAAACAGCACTCTAGGCGGGGAGAAAACCTAGGGAGGTAAAAGGCTGTTCTTCCTGAAGGCATCGCTTTAAAGTAGTGGGGGGGGGGGGGGGGG
>NW_016821253.1:3414961-3425613 GCF_001698545.2 Rhinopithecus bieti | reverse complement strand
AAAAAAAAAAAAAAAAAAAAAAAAAAGAGTTACAGTCTGCAAGGTGGCATCCTACAGGCTGGGAAGCACAGTCTCGCGCAGAGAGAGACCAGAGACAGGCACCTTGTAGGGGAAGGGGTTGGGGCAGGAGCTTTATGCTGAACGGGTTGGAGGATCATGTATATTCAACAGGTTACAAGAGGAACTGTGAATATTCATAAAGGTGGTCCTGACGCATGTGTATTGAACAAACATCCACGTAACATACAACTCATGTTCACCTTAGAGAGGAGACTTACCATCTAAATGCGTCGCAGGCAGGCTCTGTGCTTCTAAAGTTGAAACAGGGACATGAAGGCTCCCAGCACTCAGCCTCTGTCAGCTGGCCAGAGCCCATCCATGGGCTTATTCTTGTCCTGAGGAAGTTACTGAAATCAGTCTCTTTTTCCATCAAAGCTGTAGTTATGGCTGGTGGAATGGGGCCAGTTAGCCAGCATCGGGTGGTGGGTAAACTACAAATTGTTTTCATCTTGCTCATCTCAAGGCCATCGCTGGTTTAGCTGCTGGAGAAGAAAAGCCTCGTGGTGGTGAGGACAGTTTCTTATTCAAGCGTAGGGTGTGAGACTCCACTCTAGCCTGGCTGAGCCTTAGGTCCTGTGTGTGATTTGTGTTATTGCCACGGTCTGTTCTGTGGTCTCGCCGTCTCTCTTTTAACATGAATGCTGGCCAGTTGTGTCTAAACCCCAAAAGGGAGGGGTGTGAGGCGTGTCTGACCTCCCATCCCATCGTGCCTGGGAACTCATTTTTTAAGGTTTCTCTGGCGTCTCCTTGGCCAACGGGGTCCATTCAGTTAGTTGGGGGGCTTAAGATTTTACCTTAAATGTGCAATCCTTGCCATTCAAGTGTAGAAGGAAGATTGGGGAGCCCAGTGAGAGGTTCTGCTGGCCTCTGAGCAGCGGCTGTCAGCGGATGCCCCTCCTTAGCCAGGGCGCCAGTGATGGGCTCTGTGTGTGAGCTGATTAAAAATGACGACCAAGAGGCCTCCACTGTCAGCTCATGACGCTGAACTCTCCATTTTAAAAAAGCCTAAATTGACCTGTTACAGAAGGGAAGGACGAAGACAGGCTTCTCATCAGACTGGAACTAGGTGGAAGCAGGCAGGAGCTAGGCTCACAGTGACTGCGTAGCTTGGTTTATGTCCTGCAGTCCCCATTTCTGACATTCTATCCTCTGGCCGTATATGTAGACCACGTATTCTAATTTTTGATTAGAAAAATATAGCTACTAAATTCAATTCTTGCATCAAAATTGTATTTTAAAATATAAGCATGTTTAGTATTGGTCCTGCAGAATGAGCTGGTTGCTTTGTTTGTACACAGAGCTCACATTAAGCCTCACGTCCAGTCGTGGCTTGCATCCACTGTGATGGGCAGATTCTTCCTAGGGGCCTCCCCTGGCTGTCTCTCACCGTGAACGCCACCCGTCTCCCGCCCACCCCACTGCGACCTGGCTTACAGAATCCCCCACTCTCCTTCCAGCCCAGCGCAAGCTCAGGACTCCAGATGTCCACACTGCCCAAGCTGCTGTGATTCACCCAAGACTTTAGAGGAAATATTCGTTCTTAAATTTGTGTCAATAAGCCAGACAGCTTTCCAGCTTCCTTAGAAGTAGTTATCCTATGGGGAGTGGACTTCATTCTTTACCTCTTTAAATTACGATGAACAGTAGAAAGGCAGTGTGGGCTGCAGTGGACACCTGACTGCACAAAGCCGCTGCTGATTTGTCGATGTGCAGATTGAACCTAATCCAAGACGGCGGGGGTCTCGTTTCTGGGCTCACATCGTCCTGCATGTGGTTGGGCTTGTGTGCATGCGTGTGGACCTGCGTGCCTGCGTGTGGACGTGTGCTTCTGCGAGCTCGCCAGAGAGCCTGTAGAGGTTGGGGGTTATGAACTGTGGGATGTAAATGAGCCGCTGTGGGCTCCATGACCTTTCTTTCCCTGTCTGTCCCCCAAGGAGGGGGCGTGTGAGGTAACCACTGCAGACGTTTTGCTGCGTGTTCACGAGGAGATCGTCTGGTTCTGTTGACAGAGGTGTTTTCCCTAGTTACGTGGTGAAGTTGGCAGCTTCAGACATTTCGTTCTCATGATGTAGCTCTGACAACTAAGATGGGGTCCCCTGCCTCAGCCGGGCTCCTCAGTTTCCCGAGAGTGAGGTCTCTGTTGGTCGATCGTGTTACTGGGTGGCTGTGAGTTATGCAACTCACGAAAACATCTCATCCAGATGGGGATGGGGTGGGAGGGCAACCCCAGGAGCTGTGAGTAACTTCCCAGCGTGCCAGCTTCTTGCGCCTTCCCAGAGCCTGGTGTGCGGTACCCCAGGTGGGCGGGTGGATGACTGGAGTCTGGTTCTAGTCACACAGATGGAGAATGCGACATTTAGATGTGATCTGAAAACAGCCATTTTTCCGAAAGCTGTTTACTGTTGGAAAGTGTATCAAGCAGCAGTTTCTGGAGACCTGTAATCGTTTTATGACTTATGCAGTGAAAAGTTTATTACAAAAAGGATGGGCGTGGTGGCTCACGCCTGTAATCCCAGCACTTCAGGAGGCAGAGGTGGGAGGATCACTTGAGATCAGGAGTTTGAGACGAGCCTGGCCAACATGGTGAAACCCCATCTCTACTAAAAATACAAAAATCAGCTGAGCGTCGTGGTAGGCACCTGTGGTCCCAGCTACTGTGGTGCTGAGGTGGGAGGATAACTTGAGCCCGAGAGGCATGACAGGTGTGTACAGGGGCTGAGCAGCAGGTACTTTCTGAATCGCAAGGGAAGACGTGCAGCCTGCGAGCACTTCCTGGGTCCCGGACGGAGCGCCTGTTGTCATCCGCATGGGAGAAGTCTAGGGATGTGGCTGTGCTGAGGAGCGGCCTGCAGGTGCACGGCCAGTGAGCTGGATCCAGCAACACCTTCAGGAGACTCTTTGGTGGTTTCTTTTCTCCCTCATTCTCTGATAAAGATGACGCGAGGATGCGCCACGCATCCCATGTTGGAGAAACGCTTGCCTCCTGTGTGCTGGACACTGGGCCATGTGCTGGTGGACGGACAGGGCAGCGGTGCTGGTGGACGGACAGGGCGGCGGAGCCGGTGGACGGACAGGGCGGCGGAGCCGGTGGACGGACAGGGCGGCGGAGCTGAGGGACAGGGCGGCGGAGCTGGGTGGACCGGGACAGGGCGGGCGGAGCTGGTGGGACGGGACAGGGCGGCGGCAGCTGAGGACAGGGGCGCGGAGGCTTGGTGACGGACAGGGCGGCGGAGGGCTGAAGGACAGGGCGGCGGAGCGGTGGACGGACAGGGCGGGCGCGAGCTGAGGGACAGGGCGGCGGATGCCTTGCCGACGCAGGATGCGTGACGGACAGGGCGGGGAGCTGGTGGACAGGGCGGCGGAGCTGGTGGACAGGGGCGCGGAGCTTGGGTGGACGGGGACAGGGCGGCGGAGGCCGGTGGGACGGACAGGCGGCGGTGAGCTGGAGGGACAGGCCGGCGGAGCTGCCGTGGACGGACAGGGCGGCGGAGCTGGTGGATCGACAGGGCGGCGGAGCGGTGACGGACAGGCGGCGGAGCCGGGTGGCACGGCAGGGCGGCGGAGTCCGGCGGTGGACGGACAGGCGGCGGAGCGGTGACGACAGGCCGCGGAGCTGAGGGACAGGGGCGGCGGAACCTGGTGGACGGACAGGCGGCGGAGCTTGAGGACAGGCGGCGGGAGCTGGTGGACGGAAAGGGCGCGAGCTGCGTGGACGGACAGGGCGGCGAGCTGAGGACAGGGCGCGGAGCTGGTGGACCGGACAGGGCGCGGAGCTGGTGACGGACAGGGGCGTGGAGCTTGGTGGACAGGTCGGCGGACTGGTGACAGCGGCGCGGGAGCTGGTGGATCGGACAGGGCGGCAGAGCTGGTGGACAGGGCGGCGGAGCTGGTGGACAGGGCAGCGGAGCTGGTGGACGGACAGGGCGGCAGAGCTGGTGGACAGGGCGGCGGAGCTGGTGGACGGACAGGGCGGCAGAGCCAGTTTATCCTGAAAGTCCTTTGCACACATCTCTTATTATGTGTGTGTCGAGACCAAAAGTAAAGTATGGAACCAGGGTGTCACAGATGGGGGTCACAGACACACAGCAGATATAGCATGGTGCTCCCAGCAGTGATGACACTCCCAGCAGTAATGCGGGAGAGCATGTACAGTCCCCGGACTCAGCCTGTGCGCAGCAAGAAATTCATTAGGGGATCTCTGGCCCCAGGTGCCACCTGGGAGCATGCGTGTGCAAGGCCACCTGACCCGCGAGGGCCCTGGGATGGCCTGGCCCGTCAGGAATGCTGACAGCAGGGGCTGACTCAGTTACCAAAAGGGGAAACAAAGGCACTCCAGGGCTTCCCTGGGGCTCGCACCATCCTGAGGTCTTCCGTCCCCCTGGAGATGGAAGGGAGGTGGCCGAGTGGCCTGTGGCGGGGGCTCCCTTGCTGTTCCTTGCAACCTGGGGGGTCTCTGACTCTTGGAGCTGAGTGACAGGTGGGGATTTTTGCCCCTCTAAGGGACTTTGGATGATCAACTCCCAACTGACGCTCCAGGCTGGTATCTACAATGCACGCTCTGAGGAAAGCTCGTCTGTGAAATGATGCATTAAAGGGTTCTGTTATGGGTTGGGAGTCTGAGTCCCTCTTGGGGAGAGCCATGGTGCCGGGAGCAGCTGGAGGCCTCAGGGCCGTGCTTAGCTTTGCTTCCCCAGCTTTGCTGATCCCAATAAGCTCTTCCCCACGTGGTACCTGTCAGCAGTGCAACGGGAAGTTCTGTGTGTGTTAAACCACACGAAGGATTCAGAGCTATCCCCAGGGCAGACCTGGAGTTTTTTCTGGTGTTCCTTAAAAGCATCTGATGAATATTGGGATTAATTTCCTGAAGAACTTGGAAGAGAGTTTCTTTCTTCTTTCTGAAAACTAAACATTCAGATCAGCACATGATAGGAATCTGGATGGCGGAGAAGATTTGGGTCAATCTTCCCCAGTGCCACAAATCCAGTGAAATGACAACAATTTTTTAAAAAATTAAGTGTATTGTTTTTAAAAATATATCCACAAGTTTCTGACGATCTCCCTCAGTTTATCCTCCCCTTCAGCATGGTCTCTCGTGGTTACTTGTTTTTCATGAGTAGGAAGCGATGGGTGGCCATGGGTGGCCTCTGTTGGCATGTGGTTTCCTGCTTGCTCTTGGATGCTGCACTCTGGAGAAGCTGGCTGCCACATCTGCAGGACACTTGTGCAGCTCTCTGGGGAGGTGTGAGGCCTGTGCCAGCAATGCTGCTGGCTGAAGGTGTGTAGAAGCAGGTCCTCCAGCCCCAGTTGAGCCTTCAGATGATGCAGCCCTAGCCGTCACCTTGAGGGCAACCTCAGGAGAGCCCCAGCACTGCCCAGCTAACCCAGAGACCGCAGGTGAGAATGTATGTTCCTGTTGTAAGGCACAAGTTTCAGAGCAGTGTGTTACACAGCATAGTAACTGGTGTCTAAGTGTGACTCCCTAACCGTAGTGCTCACCTCCACTCAAGAAAGTGCTGACGGTGGATCAGACATCTTGAGAAAGAGAAACTAATGGAACAGACATCTGAGAAATAGGAGTAGAGCTGTCCTAGTCAGGCAATGCCTGGCCTTGGAATGGATGGGGAAGGATGGAGGCAGGCAGGTGGGATCGTAGCGGGGGGTGCTGCTGGCCTGCTGTCCCCTCTTGCATGGTGCCCGGGGCACCAGACTCACGGGGTGCACTCTGTTAATGGGCAGGTTAGAGGGACTAGGAAGGAAGACCTCTCGCCCCAGACAACCTGCAGAGGCAGGGAGTCCCTGGGGGAGGCCCTGGGAGGAGCTGTGAGGGAGGGCTCTGGCTCCACATCCATCTGGAGCTTTGCCCCGGATTGCCATTCCCGTCTTCCCAGGATTCTGACTCTGTGCTTTGAAATGTTGTGACACGATCTCTTCTGTTGCCTTAGTTGGGGCTCTTTCTGTTGCAAGTGACAGAAGCCCAATGTGAAGGAGCCTGTGCCCGGGGGGCTCCTGCCCTGGGGACTCCTGAGGTGCAGGCAGCCACCCTTGGTCCCTGCCTGTGCCGCTTTCTGCAGATGGCTTTACTCTCTACTGCCAACAGGACGTCTGCTCACGGTGGGACGCCGTGTAGACACAGTGTTGACGTCTTAAAGCCTTACTTCTCATTCCGCTATGCAGAGGAGTGACTTCAGCTGCCAGCCCTGGTTCCCAAGGTTCCAGGAGAGGTTCTGTGGGACTAGACCCGGGTCAGTGGCTCTGACGGGGACAGGATCGTGCAGCGCACGCATGGCCATCGGACAAAGTGCTTCTTGTGCCCAGGCTGCTGCCGGCTCATGTCCAGGTCATTTCTCCCACGCCGCAAATCCTGCTTGCCCAAAGTAAAAACAGAGCTTGTAAAGTTAGCACGGTGGACATTTGTGCACTTATGGGACAGAGAAGGCTTGAACTTCATTCTGAGGGGAAAGAAGCCAGCCCTGGCTTTATTACTCTGTTAGATAACCCTGTCTCTCTGGGTTTTACAAGTATCTTCACCCATTGCAAGTGACCAGGAAGGACTTCTGGGCCTCACCCGCCTCACTGCCGCAGTGAGTCCGTAGTACTGGTGAGATGACCTGCGGGTTGGGTCACGGGCTCCTGGAGTGCGCTGCCTACTATGATGCGGGAAGTTCTTCTCTTCACCATGTCTCTCAGTGAAACTCGGTCCCACAAGCGCCCCGGGGAGAGCTGGTTTTGTCCCGAGTGCCGAGATGCATAAGTGGCTGGTCGGTTCCTCAGGATGCCACAGTCCGGTAAGGAGAGCAGAGGGTGCAGCAGCCCTTATGGTTGCATGAGGGGTATGGGGACTCCGGGCAGGGACAGCTGCTTAGAGAAAGGGGTCAGGACAGTCATGACCATCGGATGGATGGCTGAGGCAGGATGTGACTGCAGGCTCATTGTCCCTAGTCCTGACCAGACTTGCTGTGACCACCTGGCTGGGCCCTGAAGAGGGCAGAGGAATTGCTCAGGTGGGGCCAGGGCACAGGGCTGAGGCCTGCAGTCAGGCCATGCCAGTTTGCAGAGAACATCCAGGGCACCCCTGCGCAGGCGGCTCTTCTGAATCGTTCCGTGTTCTGCTCTGTTTTCTGCCTTGGGAAGTGATTATTTTTCAACACGTTCTCTTAAATGCAGCGGGGGCAGGGCACTAGAAGCATCCGAGCATGAAGACAGCCCCAGGTCAGCGGGGCTGGGGGAGCTGGGCTGGGCGGGGGCTGCAGGGCAGGAGGCTGTGCTCGCATCACGGTCTGTCCCTGGCGTGAGCAGCGCTGGTCATGACAGTTCTGGGGTGGAGCTTGCTTTTTGACGGAAGCCACTCTCCCCGGGACTTGCCTGCTTGCCTGCCTTTATTATCATAGTTTAATGTCTCAGCCTGCCTGCCTTTATTATAGTTTAATGTCTTTCACTGTCCATGTTAAAAATGCTTGTGTTTATTTTGCACCAACTGTTCAAAAAAACCCACCCATTCTAAAATGCAAATAGGATTTCATCTGAGTTATGCAACAGCCTGGCAAAGGGCAAGTCAATGACATCAATACGATCTGCCCTGACGTCCATGTGTTTTCCAGCCTGCTCCGTTGCTAATCACTCCTGAAGCCGCCTTGGTGCCCCGGCTTTATTGATTGCCTCTGCAGAAGAATGTGTGTGTGGGGGGGTCCCCAAGGACACAAGGACGTCACTGGCAGGGCCAGAGACAGAGGCTCGCTCTCCAGAGGCTGCTGCTGAGCGGGACTTTGGGCCAACGGCCACCCACCATGACATCGAAGCCGGCCCCAGAGACACCAGGACCGAGGCCCCAGGGCAGCACCACCTGCTCCACCTCCGCAGAGAGACGTCCCTGTGAGCTTGGGGTGTGGAGGAGACGAGGGAGGAGCCCTCCGTAGATGCCTTGGGCTTGGAGGGGTCGGTGTGGATGAAGGCTCAGATGGAATCACCCCAGTTCTGCTGCTCCAGTAGCTGTGTGGCTGTGGGCAGGTTCTTCAAGCTGTGCCTCAGTTTCCTTGTCTATAAAGGGGGACATCATGTACCCTCAGAGCACGGTTGAGGTGAGGAGTCCACCAGAGCCTGTCTGTGAGGTGGAGGGGCTTGAATAACGTCCACTAAAAGCTCATGTCTGCTCGGAACCTGGGAATGTGACCTTTTTGGAAATGGTCTTTGCAGATGTGATTAAATAGGGGTTGGAGATAGGATCATCCTGGACCAGGGTGGGCACTAGATCCAAAGACTGGTGTCTCTGCAGGAATAGAAGACAGAGACACAGGAGGCGGCCACATGAACACAGAGGCAGAGACTGGGGCCATGCGACCGAAGCCAGGAGCACCGAGGACTGCCATGGTCACCATGGAGAGAGGCCTGGGACAGACACCACTGCAGCGCCTCTAGAGAACACAGCCCACCTGCAGCTCACTCACAGCCTTCTGGCCCCTGAGCTGTGAGAAGATGCAGTTCTGTTTTAAGCTGCTCTGTTTGGACACCTTGTTACAGCAGCCCTAGGAAGCTACTCAGTGGGCGTTTGTGGTCGGCCACTGGTCATTCCCAAGGTCACGTCCCTATCCTAAGCCCTGGGACCTGTTCACGTGACCTGTTGTGGAAAAAGGGCTTTTGCAGATGTAATTAGCTTAAGGATCTTGAGATGAGAAGATTCTTTTGGATTCCCGTGGGCCCCAAATACCATCTTCAGTGGCTCCACAAGAGATTTGGCACACAGAGGAGGCTGTGTGACCAGAGGAGAGACTGCAGTGATGTGGCCACAAGCCAAGGGCACCGGGAGCCCCCAGAGCTGGAAGAGGAGAGGAAGGAGCTTCTCTAGGAGTGGCCACCGTCAGCAGCCACCAAAACGGGGAGGGAATCAGTTCTGTGGTCTCATACTTGTGAGTGTCTTATGGCAGCCTCAGGAAACAGATGCACTGTTTCCCATTCGCAGCCTGGCCTCTATCCCCATCTGGGGGTTTCCCCGCAGCCTGGCCTCTCCCCATAGCCCAGGGTCTCCCCACAGCCAGGTCTCTCGCCATATCCTGGGGTGTTCCTGCAGTCTGGCTTCTCCCCACAGCCTGGGGTCTTCCTACAGTCTGGTATCTTCCCATAGCCTGAGGCCTTCTCACAGCCCGGGGTCTCCCCGCATCCTGGGGTCTCCCCACAGCCTGAGGCCTTCTCACAGCCCGGGGTCTCCCCACAGCCTGGGGTCTTCTCACAGTCTGGGGTCTCCCCGCATCCTGGGGTCTCCCCATGTCCTGGGGTCTCCCTGCAGCCTGGGACCTTCTCATATCCTGGGGTTCCCATATCTTGGGTCTCCCCACATCCTGGGGTCTCCCTGCAGTGTACCCATGGTGCCAAGGCAGCTCTTCCTCCTGACAGGTGTGAGGGGCCCTGGGTGTAGAGAATAAACTCCACCCATCAGATGCGAATTTCAGCATCCCTGGATTGGGTGAGTTTCCTGGAGCCATGGCTGAGGGGTCAGGGGTACAGTTCACTGACTCTCCAGCTCAGCACGCCCAGGGAGCTGGGGGAGTTCCCTGACACAGGGCAGCAGGTGGAGGCTCAGACAAAGGCTGAGCCAGCCGGGGGCTCTAGGGAGACGCACCAGGTCCACTCCACAGGCAGCAAGACCCCAGGCTCACTGTGGGCATTTGAGGAGTGGGTGTCACGGCGGCCAGAAGCAGCCAGGGTGGAGGTCGTGGGGGATCATCTCGGTGGGCAGAGCCTTGGGGCCCTGGGGTGGAGGGAGGGAGGCTGGAGAGCCTGGCTGGCTGCGCTGGCAGGATAACGCCTAACACGGTCTCGGAGATGGCGCTTCTCCCATGACAGGGGTGGGTAACGGGGGAACAGACTGTAATCAGGTTCCAGGTCCAATAAAGGTAAACCTCGAGGTGGAAAGGACCTAGCAGCAGGTGAGCACAGTCCTCCATGTGTGAGTGCATGTGTATGTTGTATGTGTAAGCGTGTGGCCCGGAGCCCGTCCACGGCAGTCCATTGGTGGGTCCGGCCCTGCCTGCAGATTCAGCTCTCCACTGCAAAGCTATATGCCGTGTGTGAAAAGGCAACACAGATCCGTGGCACCACCAGGAGCCTCAGTGTTAGATTTGGAATGGAATCTCTCCCTCTCTCCCACTTTAAACTGTGAGTCCTTGGAAAAGTTACCTGACGTTTCTCATTTTCACATTCTTACCTGTAAACCCTCCCAGAATTGAAATGAGCCGTAAGTGAAACACCGTGTGGGAATGGGGGTGAGGATGGGGGAGGCGCGCAGTCACCCTCGCCTTCCTTTTCTTTTTCTTGGTAGTTGTGTTCTTCTATGTCAAAGGAAAAGAATAAAACCTGAAAATTATTTGGGGGAAAAAGAAAAAGACACACATGCAAGTGCCACAGGAAGCTGTGGGGTTCAGCCTGCAGGGGAGAGATGCTCTATGGTCTTCAGTAAGTCAGTGGGGTTCAGCCTGTTGGGGAGAGACGCTCTGTGGTCTTCAGTAAGTCAGTGGGGTTCAGTCTGTTGGGGAGAGACGCTCTGTGGTCTTCGGGAAGTCAGTGGGGTTCAGCCTGTTGGGGAGAGACGCTCTGTGGTCTTC
>NW_016821253.1:3370372-3413489 GCF_001698545.2 Rhinopithecus bieti | reverse complement strand
AAGTCAGTGGGGTTCAGTCTGTTGGGGAGAGACGCTCTGTGGTCTTCGGGAAGTCAGTGGGGTTCAGCCTGTTGGGGAGAGACGCTCTGTGGTCTTCGGGAAGTCAGTGGGGTTCAGCCTGTTGGGGAGAGACGCTCTGTGGTCTTCGGGAAGTCAGTGGGGTTCAGCCTGTTGGGGAGAGACGCTCTGTGGTCTTCGGGAAGTAATCCCTCAGTACAGCAGTTGTGGGAGCCTCTGTGGTTCTGGATCCACATCAACTAGAATTCTATGTTCCCGGGAAAACTGCTTTCAATGCTGACTTATACTCAACACTGCAAGGCCATCCATGGAGCAGAGTAAACATCCCATCCCATCATGCCCCACGGCCTCCAGAACATCCCGTCCCGTTATGGCCTGCGCCCTCCGGAACATCCCGTCCCATCATGCCCCATGCCTTCTGGAACATTCTGTCCCATGCCCCACGCCCTCTGGAGGGTGAGGGCTGCAGGGTCAGCATCTGCCTAGCCCGTGGCAGCCTCAGCCCTTAGAGAGCAGCCCTGGTCGTCAGGAACCCATTGGGCAGAAACCCATCCAGTGACCACTGGCAAAGCAGCAGTTCCTCTGCAGGGGCTTTTGTGTGTTGGTTCCTTTGGCACCTTCCAATAGAAACCAAATGGGAGCCACAAACGGGCGCCACATACATATAACTTAGTTTTCTAGTAGCCACGTTAAAAACGTTCAAAGGTCATCTTAATTTTAATAATATGTTTTATTTAATCGACTATATCCAAAATTACTATCATTTTAACAGGTACTCAATATAAAACGATTAATGAGATTTTTTATTCTTTTAGAAGTGTTTCATGAAGTCTCTGCAGCAGCACGTCTCAGGTGGGACCTGCCACGTTCCCCATGCTCTGCAGCGGCTCACAGCCTGGATGGCATTGCGGTGTAGACACTGAGCTGTGGGCAGGACTCTTCCTGGTCCTCGTGGCTGAGCACGCAGTGCCGGGCCATGCACGCTGGGGTACCATGGGCCGGGCTGGTCCTGGCTCTGCACTGTCCCTGGGCCCCTCAGGATGTTGCTCAGCGTGTTGGCGATGGTTCCTTTCCTGTAAGGTGCACGGCGGAGAGCATCTGCTGCTAGGAGGACCACGTGAGTTCATTTCAGTTGGGCGCAGCGCCCGCCTAGTAATCTCAGTGATCCTCGGTCGCTCAGCCCGTGAGTGTGCCCACCTGACACCATCAGAAGATGGCGGACTTGGGGGTCAGGAGAGCCCTTCCAGGACTGCAGAAGCTGGTCCGTGGGGGTCTCGCAGCAGATCCTGGGGGTGTTCCCTGTGTGAGTGCAATGCACATGGGGGGCTCAGGACTGGGGCCCAACTCCCCGGTCTCACATGCCTCACAAGGCAGGACATTCTGGGTCCTGTCGCATCCCCGGAATCAGGGCCCGGACCCTGGTCAGAGCAGGACCTGCAGACGACCCCGGGTGGGGCAGACTGTCTTCTGTCCTTGGGGGCAAAGCCCGAGTTCTTGGCGTCACATCTGCACGTGTGTGTCTGAAGCCACGGGAACGCAGGGGCTACCTCCGGGCCTGCGCCTGTGGAGCAGGATTGGGGAGGACACACGGGTGGGCGTCTCAAGAACTGTTGTGACACAACTGAGCCCCTGCAGCTCTGCTCTGTTGGGCCTTGCCCTCGGTGCTGGGTGCAACGCATGACAGGATGGCACGGGAACCTTCCCAAGAATGCTGGAACTGGGCGTTTGAAGACCTCATGGCAGCAGCTCCAGCCTGAGCGCTGCAACTACGGGGCTGTGCCAGGAGCAGGTGCCATGAAGCCTGTGTGGGTCCAGGGCGAGAGGTAAGGGGAGTATGGACGGGGCTGTGCATTCCTGGGGTTGAAGGCAGGCTTCAGGGGGTGACACTGAATAGGGACTGGGAAGGTGCATGCCAGGAGGGGTCCAGGCAGAGACAAGAGGTGGGGGCACGATCCTCGAGGGGAGGCAGAAGAGGCTGGCAGTGTAAGGCAGGATGGCGATGCCCATAGGCTCCAATGTCTGCTGCGCAATCGGAATTTTGTCTGTGGCCTCAGGCGTCTGACATGCATTCTCACACCTGCATGAGCACCAGGAGCCCCTGGAGGGCCGTGCAGATGACACTGTTGGGCCAGCCCAGGCCCCAGCAGTTCTCACTCCTCTGTGATCAGAGGGTGGGGTTAAGGATGTGCATTTCTGTTTTTTTTTTTTTTTTGAGACGGAGTCTCGCTCTGTCGCCCAGGCTGGAGTGCAGTGGCCGGATCTCAGCTCACTGCAAGCTCCGCCTCCCAGGTTTAGGCCATTCTCCCGCCTCAGCCTCCCAAGTGGCTGGGACTACAGGCACCCGCCACCTCGCCCGGCTAGTTTTTTTGTATTTTTTTAGTAGAGCGGGGTCTTCACCGTGTTCGCAGATGCGTCTCGATCTCCTGACCTCTGATCCGCCCGCCTCGGGGCCTCCCAAGGTGCTGGGATTACAGGCCTTGAGCCAACCGCACCCGGCCAGGGATGTGCCTTCTGACAAGTTCCCAGGAGCACCCTGGCGCTGCTGCTTCGCGAGACCCCACTGTGAGGACCACTGAATCCTAACACTGCCCTCGTGGGCAAACGCGAATGCACTCCAAGATTCGGCTGCGATGGATCATTCAGGGGAAATTCACCTTTGCGCCGGCACACCCTGGGACCGCTCATTAACACGGCCATCAGGGCTACTGCGCTTTTTCATTCTCCCTGCATTCCAGAGTGAGGCATTTTCCACAGTAGTGAGCCCGTCATCAACTCGCCGACGTTCCCATTTTCAGTTAGAAAATAGCTTTCTGATGGTTAACACATCCACTCTACTTGGCGCTCTGGAAAAGATTTCAGCGGATGGTGTAATTTATGTATTAACATAAAGAAAAGCTGAGTGTAAACTAGATAAGCTTACCAATTGTCCCAGACATTATAGACACTCACAGCCATCGTTTCCTCTCTAGCAAACAAACAAAAATTCTGCCATCATATAGCAGCTAGGGAAAAAAAAAATTAGACACCATGGCTCACACCTGTAACCCAGCCATTTTGCGAGGCCGGAGGTGGGAGATCACTTCAGGCCAGGAGTTAGGACTGGACCTGCGCAACATAATGGCAGATCCCATCTTTATAATATTAAAAAAATCTGGGCATGGCGGAGCCACACTTGTGCTCTAGCTATCAGGAGGCTGGGGGGGGGGGCGGTGAGGGGGAATCGTTTGATCGCACAGGGGTCAAGGCCTGCAGTGAACCATGTTTGCACCACTGCACTTCAGCCTGATATGACAGAGTAAGACCCTGTCTCCAAAAAAAAAAAAAAAAAAAAAAACGCAAAAATTCAGGCAAGAAGTGAGTCAATGATCCTGTCACCTGGCCTGGCCTCATGCCAGCAGCCATGGTTGGGAGTGCGGTTCAGAAGGGAGGGTGGATTTACGCTTACAGCTTACGAGGGAACCTCGATCTCTGTTTCTAATTTGCTGGGCTCATGTCTAGTTGGAGCCTGGGCACTGCTGTCTGCTTTTATGCACAACTGGCTGGGGACAGCTCTGAGCCACGGGCCTAGAAAGGACAGGCTCCATAATCCACTGGCAAATCCTGCAAGATGCCTGCAGTGAGGTGCCAGGTTTGAGTGGAGGAAGAGCCTTGCATCTCATCCCTGAAGTCAGATGTGAAGGAAGACCCGCAAGGTGAAGGGCTTCTAATTACATCTTCAGCTTTCTGGGCTTAACAATCGTGTCCTTTTTCTTGTTGAAGAGAAAGGTTTTGAAACCGCCTTGGTGTCCAGCTGTCCTTTTGGCTGTCTCACCTCTTTTTTCTTTTAATGCTTAATTAACCTAGATATCAGCAAATGGGCTGAGACTGTCTGGTGGATGCTGTGTTCCTATGTTTCTACTCCATTACAAAAATTAACACAAATATGGCTTCGCTTTGTATAGATGTTTATATCACAGTCTTTAAAATGAATTATAATTAAAACGATCCACAAAGCTAGATGTTTAGAGAACGCTTCTCAGAGTTCTTTCGTAATGTGAAGAAATTTTCAGGTACTTTCAGTTCTTCAAAAGCAGGAATAACTGTGAATGTGAAGGCAAAAGGCCTTTCAGGCCTGTAAGAACATGTGAAAACCACGTGTTTGGCTTCAAAACTGCCCCCAGCTCCTGCCCGTCTGCATTTTACGTGCTCTTCCTTTGCTTGATTATGCGTTGTGGCTCCTGTTCCACTCAGCTCACGCTCCACCTGGACGTATAAACTGTGGGAGAAATGGCGACGGCCTCTCCTCCACCACCAGGCTGGCAGGGGTGTCTGGCTGGCATCAGGCTGGAGGAGACTCGGATGAGTAAGACCAACGCACTTAGTTCTGGGTGTGTGGGGAGGGTGAGAGGAGCATGAGCGGCCATCTGTGGGGGTGTCTTCCCTGTTGCAAATCCCCCTGCACGTGCAGGTGCATGGCGAGAGGGTCTCTATACCTCCCAGCTTTTCTCTGAGGATGTCCGGAATGAATGAGCAAAGCAGGATGGTCTCCAGAACAAAGGCCCTGAGGCTGACTCCAGATTTCCTGTGTCTACGAGCTGTGTTCTCCCAGCACGCCTGCCCCTTGCGTTCATAAACGGGCCGAGCTGCAGGGAGTGTGTGGCAGTCTTGGGCTGGGCCGTGGCTTGGAACCAGGAAGACACACAGCCAGACACCAGTGAAGCAGCAGTTTTATTCAGTCCGTGTCACATTAATACATTAGCTTCATGGACACAGTTTCAAAGACCCAGGTCATTCTGACACAGTGTGCTGGAGGCAGCTAGGCCAGCTTGAGGCACTGTGTGTTGAAGCTGTCCCCCTCCTTGCCGGCGACAGCCTCCAGCAGGGCCTGTTTCTTCTGCATGCTCCGTGAGGACTCCAGCTCGTACATGGTGGTCAGGTTGAAGAGCACGCTCTCATGCAGGTAGTGCCTGGGGTCCTGCTGGACCATGGCCTCCAGCTGCCGCAGGGAGTCCTTGAGCTTGCCCAGGTAGAGCAGACACACGGCAGCGTTGTTGTTGGCCTAGGGAGGAGCACACGCACAGGGTCGGCCCATGCAACCAGGACAGATGCCCGCCCACTCCAGGCTGTGTGCTGGGACCTGTGTTGGGGGTCTGGGGGGGTGATGCAGAACTGCCAGGCAAAGCCTAGATGACCTTGTTGGGTCACTTCCCCCAAAGGCCACGGCCGTTGCCTGGCGCCAGTGGGCTGGAGAGAGAGAGTGCAGGCCCCTGCGGAGATGTGTGTGGGTGCATGTTTCTAGCGTCTGTGAAAGGCAGAGGGCGGAGGATCCTGCGGCTTGGGGATCTTACCACTGCGTTTGTTGGATCCATCCTTAAGATCTCTGTGAAGAACCTGTGGGCTTCTGCAAAGTTATTCTGCCCGAGGTGAAGGAACGCTCTGCAACACAAGCAATGGTGGCAGTCAGTGGGGAAACCCCAGGAGCTGCTGTCCCCCAACAAAACCCACAGGGGCTTTGGACACCACACAGACCCAATGTGTGACCCTGCGTGGCCTGGGGTTCCTGATCTCCAGGCAGAGGCAGTGAGCTGCATTTTGCATTCAGGCTTGCAAATTAAAGCCACTCTAGTTTTACTTTTTTTATTTTTTAGATGGAGTTTCGCTCTTGTTGCCTAGGCTGGAGTGCAGTGGCACGATCTTGGCTCACTACAACCTCCGCTTCCCAGGTTCAAGCGAGTCTCCTGCCTCAGTCTCCCAAGTAGCTGGGATTACAGGTGCCCACCACTATGCCTAGCTAATTTTTTTGTATTTTTAGTAGAGATAGGGTTTCACCATGTTGGCCAGGCTGGTCTCAAACTCCTGACCTCAAATGATCCACCCGCCTCGGCCTCCCAAAGTGCTGGGATTACAGGCGTGAGCCACTGCGCCCGGCCAAGCCACTCTGGGTTTTATTAGTTGAGAATCGAGTAACTTCACCTAAATGACTTCCTGCTAAAAACGGACACCTGCTTCATTTACGCTTTCTGATCCTGGGTGCGGGCTTTGTCTGAGGCGCGTTTCCTCCTCACAAACGTGCACTCGCACGATGCCGTGCATTCTACCAGAGAACGCCAGAGCACAGGATCCAGAACGGCGGCTCTGCCGGCAACGGTGACCTTTACGCACACATATGCTGAAAACGGGGGCAATACACGCGCTACTCTGAAGAACAATGGGGAAACGTCGCCTTAAAAATCAGCTTCTGTGACTAAAAGAGCATCACTGCAATTCCAGAAAACACCCGTGTACTTCCTGGGTCTCAGTTCTGAGACACAGGGCAAGAGGAGGCACAGAAAGAAGCGCTTTCTCTGGGGGCTTTCCTACGCAGTAAGTGGGGCGTAAACGCCTCTGGGAAATTTGAGAAAACATATTTAGTTTTAAAATATTTACCTGTTCATTAAGACCATGATTTTACCCTGTAGTCCATCTAATTTCTGTGTTACTTTCTCAACATCTTGAAAATACTTTTCAGCTGTTTTTATGTCTCCAATCTGCTTTGACAAAATTTAGTCGGTTTAGTTGACAAATATTAAGTCGCTACTCGTACATTTAGTTCCCTAATATCATGTTACAATATGAAGACATTGACATGTCAGGCAGAGGAAAACTTCAGTAAACATTTAGTCATCATTTTCTTATAAAAAGACAAAAGACATTTAAGATACAGTGGAATGTTAATGTTCTCTATGTCAGAAACTAAGTTGCTAATATACATGCCTCGTTTAAAAGTCTTATTAGTTTAGTAATTCGTACCTTTTGGAATGCTGGCAGAGCATTACGTAAAATAAAATGAATAGTAAGATGAAACATAAAATACTTAAAATATTGGTATAATATGAGCAGGTCCCAAGTCAACTTATGAGTTACTTGTGGCTAGTAAAATGGTAGGTGCCACCACATTTGCAAATTTCAAAGTAATATTTTGACCAATAATATAGAATTCTACTGTAAAAAACAAGCCAAACCAAACCCAAACTCAAACCTACTCTTATCGCACATGTCAGGAAACCTGAATCAAATGCAGCGGGACGCAGCAGGCTGGCGGTTGAGGAGGCCCGGGGAGTGGAAGGCTGAGCCCCAGCCCTGACTCCTGAGGCCACAGCCTGGTTTTACAAAGGCAGACGCGGGTTTTCCTTCACCTCCAGGAGCATAAGGAAGGGAATAAATGATGTGAGGTTTACAATAAGAAATAGATAAAAATGAAAGAAAAGTCCTATTATGGCCCAAGCCATGCTCAGGAGGGAAAAGACAGAGTTGCCTTGTGTCCGGGGCGCAGCCTGCAGGAGTCAGGCTCTGCGACAGCGAGCTCTGCTCATGGCAGCAGCAGAAACCACAGAATGCTGTCCTGTCCCGATGAGAAACAAGCTGAATGTGCGTGGCTCACCTCCGTGAGGAGGGCTGGAGGACCCAGCGCTATCATCGCTGAGCAGCCTAGGTAACTCTTAGACTTCCCACGCCAAGCATCTGTCCGGCACGAAAACAAGCCTGCTAACTTCTCAAATGACGGGTGGGGAGGTGGTTCTCCATGGCTGTTCTGTATCTGCATGTCTTCCAAGCACAGACACTGACAGGGCTTTGTTCAAAGCATTTATACAAGGATGCTGTTTACAGGACAGCCTTGTGAGCTAAACCGCGTCCCTCTGCGGCGAAGGGCAGGCAGGCTCACCTCCCAGTAGCAAGGATTTGGGTGTTTTAAGTTCAGGATTCCTCTGCAGCCACACAGCCCACTGCAGACATCACGAGGCCCTCGGTGAAGACCTGAGGAGTCAGGGCCCCGTGTCTGGCGGAAAGAATGCCACTCTGGCTGTGCTGCTGTTGCTGTGTAATGTCCTTTGTCTCTAACCTAAGAATCTTACACTTTTTCGCCAGCATCCATGAAAATGGCAGCTAACTCTACAGCTTGCACATAGGATAGTATCTCAGGCCCTTCACAACTGTGCTGTTACCCCACAAAAGAAATACCACACGAGGAGGAAGAAAAACAGAATGAAACAAAAGAAAACAGGCGTGCGCACACCACACACGGAACGGCGCTCGTCCATCGCTGCCCTTCGTCTGCACGGTCCGACGTGGTTTGACTGTGGACTTCCCACTTGCTTCCCACTTGACTACTATGGACTTCCCACTTGCTGACCAAAAAGAAACCAAAGGCAGCATGGGCTCCCTGATACGGCCCTCAGCGGAATGCCTGCGTCTCCGGCATTAACTAACGTCCTGTTAAACAGGACCGCTGTGACACTGATCTGAAGATGGTTCAGCTCATCATCAAGACTGACCAAGATTAACATGTGCTGGCGGCTGCGGCAAGTGTTTCAAACACGGCTCGCCTGAACCTCGCAACAGCCTGTGATGCAGACGCTGTCACGAGCTTCGCTTCTAGATGAAGAAGTAAGGCTTGGAAAGACGAGACAATTTTCTGAGGTCACACAGCTACCACAGAACAGTGTGGGGTCAACACCCAGGCCTGCCCAAAGCCCAGACCACGTGCTGATCCTACGCACCGCAAGGCCTCCGGAGGCTGGCGTGGGACTTGACTGAAACAATGCCTTACAAGAAGATAACAGAGAAATCTTGGGATATTCTTTGCTATCCACTGATCTTCCTGATGATTAGAAAGTAAGTTGACATTTTCAGAATTATTAACATGTTATTAGGATATAAAATTCTACCGATTTCTAAAAGTTAGGAGCAACTGAAAAAATTAAACATAAAAAGGCAATTAAAAGTATTCCAGAATATGTAGAAAACAAATCAGTAAAGGACACTATAAAAAAGAAAATACCATGGCTGGGCATGATGGCTTACACCTGTAATCCCAGCCCTTTGGGAGGCCAAGGTGGGAGGATCGCTTAATTTCAGGACTTCAAGACCAGACTGGGCAACAAAGTGAGACCTTATCTCTATTTAAAAAAAAAAAAAAGAGCCAGGTGTGGCCGTAAGCACCTGTGGTCCCCAACTACATGAGAGGCTAAGGCAGGTGGATCTCTCGAGCCCAGGAGTTCCGCAGTGAATCCTAACTGTGCCACTGCACTCCAGCCTGGCAGACAGAGCAAGACCCTGTCTCACAAACAACAACAACAACAACAAAAAACAAAAAATAGTGTGTAAACTAATCCAGAAAAAGAAAAGCATAAACAGAAATGTAAAAGTAGAAACAGCTACAGGCAGAAAAAGGAAACTGAAATGATAAGAGCACTGTCTTTTACTCCATGCAAATCCATGAGAAAACAGGGACAAAGCAGGTGGCTTTCTAGAAAACTCTAAATTAAAAAACCTGTTCCCAGAAACACAGAAAAATCCTCAGGCACACAACACTAAGGCAGACTAATAAGTTATGAAAAGCACACAGCACACCTCATGTGCTCAGCAAAGGCAATTCTTAGGTGAACACTCAAACCTTCAAGGAATAAATCATTCCATATTACTCAAAGGTTTTCCAGGGAGGGAGAAAGACGGCTTCTAACCTATATGCCGCCACATCCTTTTGAGATGTCACCTGTGCACACACAAACCAGACACCAACATCACTCACAAACACAAAAACCTGGGGAAATGCCACCCCTGTTGGTGGGAGCTCCAACCTATTGGTTCTGAGTTTAGGAGCAACACATCGTTAGTGTTCCTGTGGCAGAAACTAGAACCGTGCACTGGGTCCGGCTCCCCACTCCCTGGGCGCTGTGATGGTTAATAGTGAGTGTCAACTTGAATGGATTGAAGGATGCAAAGTGTTGTTCCTAGGTGTGTCTGTGAGGGTGTTGCCAAAGGAGTTGAACATTTGAGTCAGTGGACTGGGAGAGGCAGACTCACCCTCAGTTTGGGTGGGCACCGTCTATAATCGGCTGCCGGCGCAGCGCAGCCAGAATAAAGCAGGCAGAAGTTGGAAAGAGCAGACTTGCCGAGTCTTTCAGCCTCATCTTCCTCCTGTGCTGGAGGCTTCCTGCTCTCGAACATCAGTCTCGAAGTTCTTCAGCTTTTGGACTCTTGGACTTACACCCGTGATTTGCCAGGGGATCTCAGGCCTTTGGGCACAGACTGAAGGCTACACTGTTGGCTTCCCTACTTTTGAGGTTTTCAGACTCGGGCTGGCTTCCTTGCCCCTCAGCTTGCAGACAAGCTATTGTGGGACCTCACCTTGTGATCGGGAGACAATTCTCCTAATAAACTCCCCTTCATAGATTCATCTATCCTATGAGTCCTGTCCTTCTAGAGAGCCCCGACTCATACAGGCACTGAGGGGTGGGGGTGCCGTGGGACCCCACTGACTTATTTTTCTTAAGTCAGTTTAAGAAAAATCCCTGCCCTTGGTGCCTTAACACCTGGAGATCCTACCACTCTGGCCTTGGGTGGGGTCCTCCCCTCCAGCAGCAACCTGGAGGGCACAGGTTGCAGACGATGGGGCCACAGGAGAGGGCAACCTGGGTCCCAGAACACTGCATGGAGGGAGTGCCCTGCAGTGCTGCTGGACCCCTGGGACTCTGCCAGGGCAGGAGAGGCCACTGTGTCCCAACCCAGTGGATCCCATCTTGACCACTCTGTTCTCCACCTGGCAGCCCTCAGGACGGTGAAGAGCGCTCCCATTCTCAGCTCTTGCACCTGCTTCTCTGTCACAGGTTTGGGATTCCTCACCACCCTGGTGGCACGGAAGCCACTACAGACGGACAATGGCCATTTTAAAGCTTTCTCAAGGCGGACTGGCCTGCAGTCCATAGCTGTGAGCTGTTGAGTGGAGAGGAAGGCGAGAACGATTTTTCTCAGTGGTGTGGGCATCAGATGATTTTAAACCATCCAAAAACAGCACAGCTATGTTAACAGCCACATAGGTTGCTAGATGACATCGAATCCGTCGTCAGCTAGAAACCCCCGTTCTTTTCATATTTACTACTGATCAACTTCAGTCACAGAAACATAGGTCTGAAATTGATGCAGAAAACTCATTTCAGCTGGGCCCAGTGGCTCATGCCTATAATCCCAGCAATTTGGGAGGCAGAGGCAGGAGGACTGCTTGAGGCCAGGAGTTTGAGACCAGCCTGGGCAACATGGCAAGACCCCATCTCTACAAAAAACTTAGCTGGGTGTGGTGGTGCATTCCTGTAGTCCCAGCTACTCGGGAGGCTGAGGTGGGAGGACTGCTTGAGCCCAGGAGGTCAAGGCTGCAGTGAGCTGCATGTGCGCCTCTGCACTCTAGTGTGGGTGACACAGCAAGACCCTGTCTCAAAAACACACAAACAAAAAAAAAAACCACCAAAAAACCCCTACCCAAAACCAACACAGAAAACTTGTTTAGTCTAAATTTTTATGTTATAAAACATTCTTATATTTTAAAGCTTATCAGAAAAACTGTTGCATTCCAACTGGGCAAATCCCCTCAGGCTAATGTACATACACCAATAAAAGATGTGATCTGTTTCAGAATACCCTAGCTTGTCTCCCATGTTCTTCTTGAGTTCTCCTTCACCAGCTCCTCTTCCCCACCCGCCGTCGTGAGCACAGCAGAGCTGGCCCCAGGGGTCCTCTCCTTTCCTCTGACCCCCGCTCACCTGCTCTCTCTGCAGAAGCCGAGGGCCTGCTGGGAACCAGGCAGGCTGTCAATGCATAAATTAGGCTGCATCCGTGCAGAAGCCTCCTCTACTACACAAGCTCGACCTTGGCTTCCTTCTCTGTCCTTGTAGAATCCAGTGTGAGAAGAATCTTGCTAAGTCAGTTTAAGAAAAATCCCTGCCCTTGATGCCCGTAACACCTGGAGAGCCTCCCACTCTGGCCAGCTGTCAGCAACGATCCTATCAAGTCTGCTTGGCCAGAGACCCCCTGTTGATGCTTCCTCTGGGTAATTTTCCATCCACTGACCCTGACCCTGACCCTGCTTGTCAATTCCCACCTGTCCTCCGTGAAGTCGGAGTTGAGTCCAGTCTCTTCCCTTCTGCATGCTAGTGCCATGCATTGTTTTTTTCTTTAGCAGCTGTAAGAGCTCTTTATAGATTCTGGATGTAAGTCTCTTGTCAGATACAGGATTTGCAAATAATTTCTCCCATTCTGTAGGTAGTCTTTTACTTTTCTTTATGGTATCCTTTAAAGCACAACAGTTTTAGTTTTGGTGAAATCTCCTTTACCTGCATTTCCTTTTTCCTTGCACTTTAGTGTCACATCAGGATGATGAGGCCTGACAGGGTGGCAGGGGCTGGGGGACGTTCTCCCCACTCTTTCCCTGACCGTAGCCAGCACACTCCACGGCTCAGGGTGGCAGCCAGAAGTGAGTCTCTTCTTTTTCTGTTTGAATGTCTCTGTTGATCTATGGCTGATGTACAGGAACCTGCATGTCTTCAGACTGTACAACCTGAGGGATTCTGGTACGTGGCTGTGTGTGTAAAACTACCCTCCTGGTTGAGACGGTCAAGGTGCCCGCATCCCTCCTGGAGCCTGGGGTCATGCCCCTCTGTAAAACATGCTCAAGTCTTTCTCAGCTTAACAGTGCCTCCCTGACCCTTCCTTCCCTTCTTCCACCTCAGCATCTCCCCACCCTGCCCTAGGTCCCTGTCCTCTGGGAACTCAGTCAGAGGTGACCTTGGTTCTTGCTGAGGTCCTCTCAGCCATAGCATTGAGTGGTCCTGCATCCCATTCCCCTTCATCCTGCCTGGGGCAGCTGGTTTATCCCAGACTTCCCACCACTCCTGCAGTGGCTGAGGCTTTCTCCTGCCTGATCACTTTGGGCTCTGACCTTTGGTCCAGGACACCGAGGCCTGGGACTCGCCACAGACACTGCAGAACCACCCTGCGCTCAGCTGCCCCAATGCCAAGCACAGGCCCCTCATCTGTGCTCCGCTGCTGGACTTGCACCTGTGCACCACAGCTAACCTTCCCACTCCCAGTGAGGGCCCTCTGAGTCCCAAGTCCCAGTGAGGACCCTCTGAGTCCCAAGTCCCAGTGAGGACCCTCTGAGTCCCAAGTTCCCGTGAGGACAAGTCCCAGTGAGGACCCTCTGAGTCCCAAGTCCCAGTGAGGACCCTCTGAGTCCCAAGTTCCAGTGAGGACCCTCTGAGTCCCAAGTCCCAGTGAGGAGCCTCTAAGACCCAAGTCAAGAGAGTCTGAGGAGGTGGAATCTAAGTTGCAGTGAAGTAATTTTAAGAAGTATGAATATAACGCTTCTTCTGTTTGAAGATCGATTGCTTCTGCCCTTCCTTAATTTCGATTATGTGAGAAACTCCTCTGGAATACAAGTGTCTCCAATCTCGCTTACAACACAGATTTCTTTCAGAAGTGGAAATTCCTATGGGCCCCACTCTCTCTTCTCCTAACCCCAGCCCTCTTTTCGTGTGGAGGTCCCAGTGCTCTACAGGAGGCTCTGTGTGATGAAGATGAAGGGACGGTGGAAATGCTCAGAGCAGGCATGTGAGTTTTAAACACGGCTGTCACCTGGCTGGAGGGCGCGCTGACAGCTGGCAGGGAACGTGGCTATGACAGTCCTGCCTGCAGGATAAGGCCGAGGTGAGATGGATCCTCCCCTATATGCAGGCATTAAATCCCAAGTACGATTCTGTCATTGGAGCCAGGGTTTCCAGCTGTAATGTGAACAGCACACAAACTGAATAGGTGACCCTTTGCCCAGTGCCCGGAATCATCCTCTGAACCTCTTGGAAAGAGCAAGGATTGCTATTCAAAAGTAGAATATGTTTTGAAATATTAAAATAGAAAGTCTGCTGCTCGGGGCCCTAACACAAAGTGAGGGCATCTGTGCCATTCTTGTATTCGCCAGTGTATCTTCTCGTGTGAAATGGCAGCTGCTGGTGTGGTGAGTGAGTTTCCTATTTTTAGCTCGCATATTTTAGAGGCACCTACATTCAACACAAAATTTTAAACACAAAGAGGAGGTGCAGTGTCAGTGGTCTCAGCCCAACTGTGTGGAATCATCTAGAACCTTGCTGTCCATCCACCCCTTTCACCTCTGTCCGGCTGGGTCATCTTCAGACAACACACTGACCTGCCGGAGCAGGGACTTCCAGGGGCTGGGTTTTCTGTGTGTGCAGATGGCAATGCAGCGGTCCGTCGTGCGAGGCTGTCTGAGAAGTTCTGTAGCACCCATGGCACAACGTCTTCAGAGATATCCCAAATGGCTAAGTACTGCAATCTCCATTTCCTTTACAGAAACAGAATTCAGAGACTTTGCTCTTCAGCAACAATACAAATACCCAGGAGTGAGGTCTGATAAATAATTTGCAAGAGGTGCAGATGGAACAGTGCTTGTGTGAGGCGTCGGTGAGTCCAGTCGGCCCAGGTGCTTCCGTTGTTTTCTCCATTCTCCTTTGGCAAAATCTCTTGCCCAGTCACAGAGCCGCTGTCACCTCCCTGGGTCCTCAGGACAGCGAATGCCGAGGGCTTCCCTCACAGCCCGTTTAGCACATTCCGTGCGCCAGACGGGGCTTACATCACGCTGTGGAAGCTGAGCCTCCCTCCTGAGACTCCAGTCTCACTGCCAGAGCCCTCACTGTGGTCAGGCCAGTGGCTCCCACTGGAAGGAGAAGCACTTCCAGATGCAAAAGCAACTCAGCATCTACTTCTCCAACTGTGCATACTATGCCTCTGAAATAAAATTTCCGAGATTGTCTCCAGGGTAGTGAGGAATCTGAGCAGACCAGGGTACTATTTTACTATGATAACCAGGGGATAATGATACACGTCAGGCACCCTGGAGATCCCAGCCACATGGAGCTTTCTCACACAGGCGACGAGGGTTGCTGCAAGCATCCCAGGCAGGCAGGAGCCGATGCCCATGGTGGCAGCTCACGCGTCACGCATCTGTGCCTGCTCTGGATTATTCAGTGAGAGTCATCTGCTGTGCCCCACCACAGGGGCCCATGGACGGGGCTGTCCTCCAACACTATCTGGTGTCCCGTGTGGATTTCCACAAGCAGGCAGCGTGCAGGAGATGTGTGCACATGTTCCTACGTGTGTGAGTGCGTCTGTGAGCAACTGTGTGGGGGAGGAGAGGACCAGCTGTTAGCTGAGAGTGCAGGCCCTGAGTTCACAGAGGCCCTGTTCAAATTCTAGCTCCCCCGTTATCTATGTGGCCTCCTGTCGCTGGATCTCACTTTATCAGGAGACCTCAGTTTGCTGATCTATAAAACAAGCTAGTCACACCATGAGGTGAAATGCTCAGCACAGGGCCTGGCTCACGGTGAGTGGGTGCCTGTGGAAGGTCTGTGCTGCTTCTCCTTCTTCTGCAGTCCCTTGCTTGTGACTCCTTTCCTGGGCCCAGGTTTGGGACATGACCTCAGAAGACTGAGGGTGGAAGGGGCGGAAGCTGCCCTGTGCTCAGCCTGCAAGGGTGAAGGATTGACAGGGATGTGGGCAGGACTCATCTCTTCCTGTGACCTCCCTGTCACCAGATATCCCAGGAAAATGCATTCCAGCTTCAAGGACATTCTTAGCAAAGGGGGTCCTGTCCCAGCTTTGTGCATTATTGAGACCACTGTTCAGTCTGGACTTTGTCCAGCAAACATGATTCAAGGGTTCTTCAGGCAAAATATCAGCAAGTGACTATTACGGGCTAAGCTGAACTAAGATTCCTCACGGTTCAGTCAGCGCTTTTGTAACTGCAGCAGGACAGTATCTAGAGTAACTTGTTTCAGTGCGGCTGCGATGACACTTTCTGTGGGTTCACCTTTAGCAACAGGCACAAAAGCCAGTAGGGCCTCCCATAGTCCAACCAGAACCCCTGGAAAGCACCCCCCCTTTTCATGGTCACACACATTGGAACTGGAATATTTTCTGCAGTCTTTCTTATATTAAAATGATTAAAAGCAAACAGTCGCACATCCAAGCAAAGAACTCCTATCATAAGGCCCTTTGCCTGTTCCTTCGGGCTCACATCTGAGCGTGCCACGTACCTGCAGGGAAATCCGGCCGATACCGCCCAGCAGCTGGGGCTCTTGCTCTGGGTAATACTTGATAACCGAATGGTATGCCTCCACAGCAAGCACATAATCCTGCGGGAAGAAAAACCCAGCGTACCTCAGAGCTGAGAAAAGCACTGCGGGTTTCACACGTGTAGAAGAGCACAAGCGTATACAGACGCGGTGTGGAGAGAGGACACCCTGACACACGCGCTGGCGGGGAACTGGAAACCAGCACGTGGTGCTTGGCTGTGAGGGGGCGGCTGCTCTCCCAACTGCAGTCAGGCCGGGATTCTGAGCTGTGTGCATCGTGCAGGCGGGGTCCTGCCTGTCATCGGGGGCTGTTGGGGTTTAGCTGGGCCTGAGGGTCTGTTTCCTGCTTCCATCTTCTAAACAGCAATTCCTATTTCACTTGGACCGCACCTCTCTCTCCTGACACAGTTACTATGTGAATAGGCGAACGCTGTCTCATCTCCATCCTCCAAATACATAAGCCAAAGTTTTAAAGTGTCTGTTAAACTTTTCTATGCTAGAAACTAAGGTCAAATCTTTAAATGTAGAGAAAACCCACAAAACAACTTTGCCGAGGCTGAGGATGGCAACGGGGGCCACCCTTGCAGAGCAGAATGCGTGAATGTCGTCTGCTCTCTGTGGCACGCGTGAGACCCTCCCGTTTCGGAGACAGCTACGGGGGGACATTTAGGAGCGCTGTGCCAGCTGCCGTGCTCAGGGCATCTGCTTTCTGCCAAGAGCCTTTGCTGGATCCCTCATCACTCTGCTCTGTCTGTGGTGGTCTGGCCCGCGGCCCCTCCTCAAGCACAAGGCCTGGCAGCACCGTCTCACTGTCCGTCTGCCCGCTCATGCCGGCCCATCGCAGGCACTTGGTGGATGCTGAGTGGACCCAGTCCCCCTTTCCAGGTGTGAGCAAAGCAGCCTCAGTGCAGGAAGGTCTTGCCAAAGTCATGTGGGACACAGTGGTAGCTTGTCTCAAGTCCCCAACAAACTCGGGCTCTCTCTAGTATGACAGTGATTGCCACATTTACTGAGCGAGCTCTGTGCAGCAGGCCCTGCACTAAATATTTCCCTGCATTCAAGCACTTAGCTATAAGCACACGGTCAGCAGTAACGATGGCCACCAATGGTGTTTTCCTTCTTTCTTATTCATCGTAAAATCCCAGAAGGTACTTTTATTTATTCTTCTACATGTTCCATTTCCTCCAAACTGGGACTGGAGTTACTAGCTTGCTAATTGGAATGTTACAAAGAAAGACAAGTACAATTCCAGTTTGGTAGGAAGGAAAAAAAAAACCCAAAAAACAAAAAGACTCTCCAGTCTAGTACCTTCGAGTACAGCTCATTAAAACTCATTTTATTCCAGGCCTGACGCCCATGAGGAGCCAGACAGCACATGCCTCAGTCTCCTTTCCCACGCCTTCCTGCTGCCTGTCTCTGCCGTCTAGTTGTGCGAGTGTGAGCGTGTGTGAACGTGCATGTATGAGCATGAGAGCGCGTGAGCGTGCGTGTATGAGCATGAGAGCGTGTGAGCGTGTGTGTGAACGTGCGTGTGAGCGTGTGCGTGTGTGAGCGTGTGTATGCGAGCATGTGTGCGAGAGTGTGTGAGCGTGCGTGTGTGTGAGCATGTGTCAGTTCCCTCACACAGAGGAGGGCTTTGTGACCTGGCATGGGGGCACTCGGGGTGGCTGAGGTTGCAGCTGGGATGGACATGGCACCCTTGATGCAGATGCGGGGCCTGCACATCCTGGGCTGGTCCTGATCGGACAAGTTTAGGGGAGCAGCCCTGCCTTCCAACAGGGGCTGCACCCACCGGCTTTTCCCATCAGGGAAAATGGCCAAAAGCAGCTCTTTAGAGAGAGCTTAACCTACTCCCCAGATCACGTAGATTTGGCTTTGTGAAGGACATGAATGACTTGCTTCCAGGGACAAGCCTATTTTAGCTCAATCTTCACCATTTCTTCTCAGCAGCCACACGTGGTTTACTGGCTGTGAAACTAGATTTACAACTGTTCTGCAACCAGAAAGGACTTGTGCAGTCTAATTCCAGCAAGACGGAAGGTAGCTGATGCAGCTGCCTGCTCCTTTCCATCATGTGTGGAGCCATGGTGGGTGGTGATGTGCAGACTGGCGAGCTGTGGGGACACCAGGAGGGAAGTAGACTCCCAGGGGCACCGGGGGAGGGGGGGCCCAGGCCACCTAAGGTGGCAGGCACCTGCATCCATATGGTCTGCCAGTGCAGGTGCCCTAAGGCTACGGTGAGGCCTAAGGAGAGGAAGCAGTATTTAAAAAGTGAAGATAGTGACGTTTTCAATGCTTTATAATACGTGCCACTGTGCATTATAGCATATCATGCAGATTTATCCAGGGCTAAAACATATGAATACATTTCATTGTTAAGAAGTTAAATTGATATTTATTTCACTGTAATAAAAATGTTATTCAAGATAATTAAACGGCTGATTAAAGAACTCATTGTTAGCCCATACACATAATTTAATTAACAGGATACCCCCTTATTATTAAGACCACACACTGTTGCAATACCCTGTATGCTCACTAGATGGCAAGAGAGTGCATAGGCTTGGACTGGCTTTAATTGCAACATTTTTTTACTCCTTTTTTTAACTCAGGAAAATGAAAGCTTAAGCTGAACTTTCAAATTAAATCACGTCCATTGTAAAAGTATTTTTGAAATGCAATAATATGTTCTGTACTGAGTCCCAGCAATACAGGAGGAAGACTCCCATTTGGAGCCTGGTGGTGGTGGTACTACTACAGGGCAACAAAGAAAAGCCCACTCCATCGTTTTCTATTAATGTGTCTTAAAATGCAAATAAAAGCCTGCCAGGGGAATAGGGAACTTTCCTCCCCGGGGAGTTTTAGCCCCATGATTAGTGAAACACCAGTCCTGTGAATTTATAATTGGTTCTTCATGTCTTTGCATAAGAATGTTCCAGCAAGCTGGTGACTTTTAGGTGAAGCCGATAGTACTCTCAGCGGGTGGAGGCCTACTGTGGACCGCCCAGACTGCCAGGTGGGGTGTCAGGGCTGGCCACAGGCAGCACTGGGAGAATGGCCTATTTTGGGGGGTAGAGGGGTCAGGCCGGGTGCTTCGGGGTCACCTGGTTGCTGGCCCAGCCTTGGGTGGTGAAGAGGCCACCTCCCGCCTTCCAGCACGGAGGCCCAGGGCAGGGGAGCGGGAGGGCCTACTTTTCACTCCCACTCGGAGGTGGGCAAGCCCTGCTGCAGAAGCCAGAGGGGGCTGGAGAAGGGAAGGGGGGCGGGTGGGAGGAGGGTGAGGACCAGAACAAAGTGACCGTGCGGGCACCTGACCTCAGTGGGAATATCTCAGGGGTGGCTACGGAAGAAAAACGTGCTCCGAGCAAAACCACAGAACTTAAAAACCGTAATTTCCTTTATCCAGTGTGCTGAAGGAGAGGAGAGAGCTGTGTGAATGTCAGAGCTGGGAGGAATTTCAGAGATCTCAGATCTATGCCCTTATTTTTAAGGAGGACGCGGAGGCTTTTGCAGCAGTGCGAGGCTGCGTCACGGTTGCTTGCTACAGAGGACGAACAGGATGCCCCGAGTCTCCTTGTGCGTCCAGCCCGACGCAGCTGCAGAAACCCAAAGGCAGGGGCCCTGCGCTGGGCACTAGGGCTGCACTAAAGCCGGGGTGTGTGCTGCACACCTTCCTGACGGAATGCCTGAGCTGCTGACGGTTGTGAATCTACACCCACACCCAGCCTGCTCGGAGCAGTGCCCCGGGCCACAGTCACCTCTGGGGATGCTGCAGGGTCCGTGCATCAAGCAGGGCTGCCACTTCAGGGTTCATGACAGAGCCTGTGAGCACAGTTCTCCACCTGGTAAACTGTCTGCTCTGCCTTGCTGAAAATCAAACTCAGGAATGACCTTGGCCACATGAAAGCCGCATGGGTGTGGGAGGAGTTACGATCGCTGTCTTAGAACAGCCCAGGAGGTGTTATGAGCACTGCTCAGGGGCTTCTGCTGCTAGCTGATTCCTGCAGCAGCTCTCAGTATGCACAGCTGGCTGCAGGGCCACTAGCTCCACACAGGGCACCCTGACGCCCAGTGTGGGAGGTAAGCCAGGCGTGGGGTGCATTCCAAACAAAGAGAGGAGCCAAAAAACACCGTTGCACAGGCTAGCGAGAGCCAGGAGACACAGAAAAACAAATGACAGCCTCAGTTCAGCTCCCTGATTTCTAAGCTGTTTCCTGGGGGCTGAGAGCTCTGGGGTGAGTCCTAAGAAGGTCTTGTGGGGAAGCTTGTCTTCAGGTGTTGTGAGCATCAATCACAAAATCAAAACCAAGAGGCGAAAAAAACACCCTCCATGAAGACAGGGAGAACAAAGGACACCTTCTGGGGATGGAATTCAGCGAAAAATGGGGGAAAATGAACAATGCTTTAAATTAAATCATTTAGACCCACGTCTCAATAATGAAATCTGATCATGTAAATTGTACATTCTGTTGAAATTTCTCGCAGTAGAAATGAAAGTAAATATAGCCCCGTAATGTGTCACTGGGCTCCCTGTGAAGCCAGTACTTAGCTGGCTTCTCTGCATGGCTACACCGGCCTGTCCCTGCCAGCATCTATTATACCACCGGCTCCCTCACAGCTCCCACTGACATACCCTCTTCCAGATCCCATGGCGGCCCTGCTCGGCCACCCACGTACCTTCATCAGGAGCAGACAGTTTGCCATGGAGTACATCACCCGGCCCAGACGTGACCTCCACAGCCGGACAGAGGCTGCAAGGTAAGAGCAGCCTGTGAGTGCACAAACACATGTGAGGTAAGAGCAGCCTGTGAGTGCACAAATACATGTGAGGCTCTTTCTAGCCATCCATTATTGGGTCCTGTGAATTCTAATTTAACTTTAAAAGATCCCTCTTGCTAACACCACTGGATTTCAGCCTGGAATGCTCAATATGCTGCAGGCTGCGCTGAGGCAGAAAATACGGCACTCGCTTTGGGACCAGAGGTGTCTTTGGGAAGAGACCCTCAGCATCAAGAGAACCAGGAGGGCGGCTGCTCAGCATCAGCCCAGACACGAAGCCGAACGGTCTGACCGGAAGCCCCGTTTCCAAAGCCAGAACCCTGAGAAAAGGAGCAAAGCTGCCAAAAATGACGACATTGTCTGTAGCTCGACAAGGCCAGGAGGGCCACTGGCCAGGGTGGCTGCCAGCCTCTCACAGTTGACCTATGGGAGGCCACCCGGAGGGCCCTACCCGTGCCCAGCCACAAGGCCTCCCCTGCCTCCCGGCCATGGGCTGCTGCAGATGACAGTTCCCCCAAGGAGTGCCACACCCTGGTCCAGAACTCAAGTGGCTGGCACATTTCGCTGGGGACTTGGCACTCCCCTGCAGCCAGCTTCCTTCCCTAGCACCTGCTGCCACACGGTGGCTGACCGCGATCCTGAGCCTGGCCCGTCCTTCCCTGCTCTGCCTTGCACATTCGTTAGTTAGCAGCCATCCCTCCACTGATTTCAAACCTTCAGGGCCCATCTCTTCTAGAAGTTTCCAAACTGGCTTTGTGGACTTGCTGGGGTCTGCAAAGGCCCCTGGGAACTGCCCTGGGGGAGGGCGGGCTGACCAATGGCACCTGTTTATTACTGGGTTGGCCAGGGGGAAGGCGCAGGTTGAGGACTGAGCTCATCTGAAATGAGTATGTTATCGACAGGCAAGCTGAGGTCCAGAGAGGACAGGGACGTTTCCATCTGACCCCCTGTCCAGTGCTCCTTGCGCCTGTACTGTGCCCACTTCCTCTAACAAAAGTCCACACCCCAAGTGTGAAGTGCCAAGATGCCACCCTGGACAGCACCAGTCCCTGGGAGCACTTCCAGCCTCCCTCATTGCTGGGCACTGGGAGCCGCGTGTCCCCGGCCGCCTCTGAGGCTGTGATTTAGGAGGCTGAAGCTGACCTTCCTCCCACAGCTGGCACCAACTGTCCACAGTGAGACAACAATCACCTAGAAACGATGTGTATTCAGTGTGCTTCAGGAGAACACACAGAAACTTAATTGCTAGAATTAAAAACTTAACTCTCCTTGCCTTTCAGCAATTAAAAACACATGAGCTGCTTATATTCCCCTTGTACCATTATTTTTGTGAAAAGAAATTCTGAATATCTTCTCTTAATGAAGGTAAAATATGGATTATCTCAATGAATTGCATATTTATTCTGATGATCTTTGCAGTTTCCTTTCCTGCTCTAAATCCTCCCCTACCCTCCTTACAAATGCTCATGGTGTAACCTTTTGTTAGATTTCCAGGATCAGCCTTCTGCTCTCTGATAACTACATGCTCATTCCCACCAAAGCGGGAGCCCCACAAGGGGTAACATGACTGGGTGCCAAGAATGCTGGATGGGACATCCAGGAGCAGATGGCAACGTCTCTCCTTCAGACCTTGTCACTCTACTTTCAATTAAATTACTGAAAAGAGAGCGCACAAGTGCACACACAAGCACACACCACACCCACACCACATGCCACAACATGCACATTCAACGTCCACCCACCACACACACACCTCACACATGTTCAGCTCACACCAGCCAGCAGCTCCCCAGAAACCCCAGCACACCTGCAGAAACAGAGACCACTCGGTCTCGACTTGGGCTGCACACCGAGTAGGACAGAAGCTATGGGAAGGAGGAGATGACCAGGCAACCAGGCCTGTGGGGAGATGCTGCCACAAGCAGTGAGGGAGTGAGGCTCAGCGGGGCTGCCCGGGAGGGAGCACTCAGGCCGGGTTTCCAAGCATGATCGGAAGCTCACTCCTGGCTAACGCACTCCCCAAGACGCAGCCGGCATGGCCTCACTGTGCGGATCGGCTCATGTCATGGCCTCACTGTGCGGATCGGCTGTCAACCCACCCAGTACCCCAGGGGTTTTCCACTGCTTCAGGGAAACCGCCCAGCCCCCTCAGCCTGCCCCCAGGCTCTGGGCAGCGCCCATCTTCCACTCCTGCTCCTTCTGAACCACCCTCCCGAGCCTCTGTCCCTGACGCGGAGTCCTCTCTGGGCCCCTTCAGCTGGGCTGGGCTCCTTCCTCACACCCACTCAGACCACCACTCGGGGTGCCAGGTTCCGGGCCGTGTGCTTTTGTGGTGAAGGCGAGTCTTCTCCCCGTGTGCAGGGTTCGGGTCTGAGGCTGCACGGTGCACCCACAGCATCACCCAGTGATGTGCCTGGCTTCCCCAAGAAAGGAGTGAGTGGCAAATGCATGAATGGATGTGTGCAGTGCTGACCACGAAAAGGAAAGGAGAACGAGAGGAGGCGAGAGGCTTTGGACTCGGTCTCTCAGTGACGTCCGAGAAGCATCTAATCAGCAGAGGCCGGCCCACCCACCTTGTCTGCCCTCCTGAGTCACGCCGCTCATGGCCCCATCTTCTGCGAAGCCTTGCTCCAAATTGGCCAGGATCTGCAATCATTCCAAATGAGAAGGACAAAATCATGGGAACCAATTTTTGTCTGAGACTTTGTTATAATATATTCTCAGTACAGCAAATTTCTCTGGATGAAAACAATTTGTCAAGGGATGTTCACACATATTTTTAAAAAATATTAAAACATTTGATATTTTATTTTAAATTGCAACTTCATTTTAGATTCAGGCGGTACGTGTGCAGGTTACCTGGGCATACTGGGTGATGCTGAGGTTGGGGGTGTGACTGAAGCCATCACCCAGGGAGTCAGTGTGGGGCCCACCAGATTGCTTTTCAGCCCTTCCTCCCATCCCACCCTCCCCCGACTGGCAGTCCCTGGTGTCTATGTTTTGCTTCTGTAGGTCCACGTGAATTCAATGTTTAGCTCCTACTTATAAGTGAAAACATTCACTATTTGGTTTTCTGTTTCTGTGTTAATTCACTTAAGATAATGGCCTCCAGCTGCATCCACATTGCTACAAAGGACATGATTTGGTTCTTTTTTTATGACTGCGTAGTATTCCACGGTGTATGGGCACCATCTTTTCCTTACCCAGTTCACCCACAGGGACACAGTGTAAACATCCCCAGTCCCTATGGCTGGCGTGACAATGAACAGGCAGGGACTCTGCTCCCAGCTGATGGTGAAAGTGGTGTTTATGATGTTCTTGAAGTATCTGCAGACATCATACATAGGGAATATGTTTTTTAAGAAAAGCATCAACCCTGTAATCCCAACACTTTTGGGATTGAGTGATGGCTCAAACCTGTAATCCCAACACTTTGGGAGGCCGAGGCAGGCGGATCACTTGAGACCAGCTTGGGCAACATGGCAAAACCCCACCTCTACAAAAATACAAAAAATTAGCTGGGCACGGTGGTGTGCACCTGTGGTTCCAGCTACCTGGGAGGCTGAGGTGGGAGGATCACTTGAGCCTGGGAGGTCAAGGCTTCAAGGCCGCAGTGACCAGTGATTGCACCACTGCACTCCAGCCTGGGTGACAGAGTGAGACCCTGTCTTTAAAAAAAAGCATCGAGTATGTCACATGAGAGTGGTGATGACCTTCTGTGAAAATGTCAGTCTCATTCCCACAGGGCACTGTGCTAGTGGCCTTTTTAATGTACCAAATACGTTTTGTGCAACAGGTCACTTTCCACAGTTTTTATTGCTTGGTTTGTAACTTTTGGGCACTTCTTTTGTGTTTTGTTTTCTCTGAAAGCAAAGCTGCTGTTGCTGCTGTGATCTGGGTAGAGAATTTAGATCATGTTGCCAGTTAACACTCCCCACATGACCCGCCCCAGGAGGTGAGGATTTCTGTTTGTCGGACTCCCTGGTCTACACATGCTGAGGACGAAAGCGGCCTCTCCTCACCTGCAGGGGCCATTACTTAACACAAACTGGAGAACAGCTTGCTGTCAACACAAAGAATTTTTCCTCTTAACCGTTATCTTGGGCTACCTCGATGACTCAGAGGACAACGTGGGGTTCAAAATGGTAATCTTGAAAAGACTCTAGCCAGTTTAAACTAGGTAAAACGGCATTCTTCAGGGAATCTGTCTTCTAAGGGATGATCATAAGAACAGAAACTGACAAAAAGGAAAGGCTTGGTGTTCCTATGAAATTAACTTCCCTCACCCCTTGTACACAGTTGGTGGGAATGCAAATCACTGCAACCACTACGGAGAACAGTTCGAGGTTTCTACAAAAAACCAAAAAATAGAGCTACCATACAACCCAGCAATGCACGCCTAGATACACACCCAAAGAAAATAAAGGAAATCAGTCTATCAGAGATCTCTGCACAGCCGTGCGCGCTGCAGCACTGTCCACAACAGCCAAGACATGGAAGCAGCCTAAGTGTCCATCAGCAGACGAGGGGAGAAAGGACTTGCTACGTATACACAATGGAGTACGATTCGGCCATAAAAAAGAATGGGATCCTGTCATTTGCAACAGCATGGATGGAACTGGAGGTCACTGTGTAAGTGACATATGCCAGGTACAAAAAGACAAACATTGTATGTTCTTACTTATCTGTGGGAGCTAAACATTAAACAGCTGAACTCATGGAGATGGAGAGCAGGAGGATGGTTACCAGAGGCTGGGAACAGTAGTGGGGGATGGAGTGGGGATGGTAACGGGTACAAAAAAAATTAGAATGAATAAAACCTAGTATTTGCTAGTACAAGGGTGACTATAGTGCACATTAAAAAAATAACTGAGGGAGTATAATTGGTTTGGTGCAACACAAAGGATCAATGCTTGAGGGGTTGGATACTCCATTTACCCGATGTGATTATTACGCATTGCCTGCCTATATCAAAATATCTCCTATAACCCATAAACACCTACTATGTATCCACAAAAATTAAAATTTACTAAAAAAAGGACACTGACTTCCCTCAGGCTAGTGTAGAGGGAACACAGGAGCGGCACACCCATCACAGAGGCAAAGCCACTGCTCGAGCCAGACTTGGCAGCGCCCTGGTCAGTGGAGCCTTGAACACGCCCACTGGTGGTCCCCGGGGTGTGATGTACCAGGTCAGTGGACTCCTGCGCTTGTTCTGTGCCTCCCCACACTGTGGGGGCTCTACGGGCCTGGGTGAACTCTCCACGTGGTGGGGCTTTACGGGCCTGGGCAAACCCTCCACGCGGTGAGGTCTCTGTGGGCCTGGGCAATCTCTCCATGCCATGGGTGATCTCTCTACATGCTGAGTGGAGAAGAAAACTCTGCAGAAACACCCCAGGACTCTGTAGTAAGCGTGCAAGGCCTGAGAGAAGACCTGCACCACAGGGCCATGGTGGTCTCAGCACAAGCTACGCTGGGGCCAACGCCCCCTGTCATGGCTAATGAGGGGAGAAGGGGGAATGAGGTCTTTCAGAAGGGCAGCAGGAAGAGAAAGGTCTAGAAAGAAGGAAAAAGAGTTTCCCAGCCCAGTGATGCATAAATGCAGGCAGAAACAGAAGCTCCATTGTAGTAGAGGCATCAAAAGCAGAGCACGTGAGTGAAGGGCGCTCCACCTGCAGCAGCTGCTTCAGCCCAGACCCACCTACCCAGTTGGGAAGGCGCAGGGGTAGGAGATGGAGACATCAGGCAGGCTACACCCCTCCAGACCCACCCACCCAGCTGGGAAGGCGCAGGGGTAGGAGACAGAGACACCAGGCAGGCTACACCCCTCCAGACCCATCTACCCAGCTGGGAGGGCACACGGGTAGGACACGGAGACACCAGGCAGGCTACACCCCTCCCTCTGCAAAAAGCACCCTTCTGGCTGGGGCAGAGGGACGCACAGAACGATGCCAAGTGCCTGCAGGGATCTGGGTCACTGAGGTGCTTCAGCCCGAGAAAGGGACAGCTGGAGATGGCACCTATTGTTGACATGAGCATAGGCACATCAGACACGACCCTCTGACCCTCGGTGACTATTGTTTCATTTGTAGGGTGTGTCATTTAATGTCAATTAATAGGTCCCAGTGTGATGCAGAAGAGCATCCATGAGTGAACAGAACAGAAACAGCAGTTCACAGTTGGTAGCTTTTATTGCTGTCTATCTAGAGACAGTTGTCTGGCTTTATAAAGTAACAGTACATTGATTTACAAAAGGTTATTTCTATAAAGGAAAGTGACAGACACGTTCCCAATCCAAAGCCTGAATTACTTAGGAAATGCAGTTATTGCAAAAAAAAGCCCGACAGTGTGTCGTCTGCAAATGTGGTGCGGCTGGAATTTCCTCCTTGGTTCCTTTTGCCCCAGACGAAAGGACCAGACTCCAGGGTCTATGTGAGAGACCAATCGGCAGTCCTGTGTTTGTGTCCCAGGAGAATAAAGGCCCAGCACGCCACATCCGGTTCGTGTGAGAAGAGGCTGTGAGGAGTAGGGGCATGATTTGAAGCACTTGTGCCGAATCACTGCACCCACACCTTCCCTGCTGGAAGCCACTGAGGGCCCAGGCGAGGGCGTAGGAGGTAGAGGACAGAGATGAGGCAACAGTGCAGGTGCTTCAGGAAGATGCACAGGGCAGTAAGCGACCAACTGCGGGGGCAGGACTGTGGAGGGGAGAGTGACCACAGGGGCCAAGGGGCAGAAAGGGCCGGGTGTTGGAGGCACCTTTCTGCACATTCCCTGGGAGCTGCTTCCGGCGGGTTGAAGCTGGGTCAGGAGCTCAGTGGAGCTGTCTGGTCAGGCGCCGGCAGTGTGGGCGGTGCTTAGCGCCTGCTGGGAAGTACCAGGGACGATGTAGTTTACAGATGGGGGCGCAGGATGGTTTTTAAGCACAAACAGTATTCTGTTTGATTTCACAAAAATAAGCCTGTGGAGGAGGCAGCATCATGCCCATTTGCAGGGGCCCTTCACGCTTTCCACACACAGAGCAAAGTGCTGCAGTGACGAGAACAGGGATGTTCGGTGCCAGAAGGCGTGGGTTCAAGTTCAGGCTGACTTTCAGTGTACCTTCTCTGAATTCCTATTTCCTTAGCTTCCAATTTTTTCACATGCCTGTTTTACAAATCACAGAACTCCAATGAGAATGTGCTCGAAGCATTTTGTAAGCTTTAAAAATGCTGAATGGATATTAATTACAAATAAAAGGAGAAGCAACCAGAAACTAAACAATCCCACTGCCTTGGATTTTCCCTGTGGTTTCTCTTTCACCATCATCCCTGTACTAAACTGTGAAAGGTTTCGATATGTGGGATTGGGGAGCAATGAAATTAATGCTGCACTGACTATTAAATATTAAGTGGGTCTTTGAACATCCGGGAGCTTCCACAGCTCCGAGGTTTGGCTGCTGGGCAGTTTCAAGGTGCCTGGCAGTTGAAGGGAAGTCCTCCCGGAGCCCATGGGCCTCCCAGTACGAGCCGCATGCTGGCAGGGTGAAGTGCAGTTCACAAACACCAGGACGGCCTGGGGTGGAGGCAGGTGAGCCTGTCCTGCAGGGCCAGGAGAGGCCTGTGCATCCTGAAGTGGAACAGACCCAGTTGACTGGCCACAGTGTGGTAGTTTAGACGCGGCCATGCATTCCTGAGCACTCCTCAAAAGGCAGCCTCATTCCCATCCCTGGCGTGTGGGTTGGACTTAGTGACTTGTCCAACAAACAGAACCAGGTGGAGGGGACAGGGAGACCTCTGAGACCCGGCCTGCAAGGCGCTGTGGCTTCCTCCTCCTCCCTCCCTCTCTGCAGGGAGCCAGCTGCTATGCTGTGAGATGCACGAGAAGCCCCACAGAAAGAACCATGAGGCCAGGAACCAGCCTCTCACCCGTAGCAGCAGAACTCGGCAGGTGTATGACGGAGCCTCCAGGAGCCCAGTTCTCCAGTCCCAGCTGAGCCCTCAGGTGAGACAGCGCAGTCAGTATCCTAACTGCAACCTCAGGACAGACCTGAGCCAGTGCGACCCAGAAGCTATGCTGGACTCAAGACCCACAGAAATAGTGAGGTTATACATCCCTGTGGTAAATTTTAGCCCGTAGAGTTGCAGATAATCTGTTAGGCAGCAACTGATGGCTAACACACAGGTCAGTCGACGTCACCCCGCACCTTTAACTGAAGTCTTTGCTGGGGAATAGTGCATTGAGGCCATTCTACTGAAACACGCTGGAGGTTTAGCTTTAATTTGAAAATTCTAGGCTGGACATGGTGGCTCACGCTTATAGTCAGTCGTAGCACTTTGGGAAGCTGAGGTGGGAGAACTGCTTGAGTCCAGGAGTTCAAGACCAGCCTGAGCAACACAGTGAGACCCTATCTCTACAAAAAGTTTAAAAATTAGCCAGTCATGGTGGTGCACGCCTGTAGTCCCAGCTACTCAGGAGGGCAAGGCAGAAGAATTGCTTGAACCAGGGAGGTCAAGGCTGCAGTGAGCCATGTTCATGCCACTGTACTCCAGTCTGGGTGACAGAACAAGACCCCCTGTCTCAAAAAAAAAAAAAAAAAAAAGAAAATTCTGAACGGGGTTCTTCATTGGGTATCTTAGCATGAGCTCATCTCTGAAAGCAACTGTAATCATGAGAAGATGCTGCTTGGAAATGCATGGAAGAGGAGTTTGGAGAAAATAACACATCGAACAGCTGTGCGGCTGAAGAGACGATTCCAGACTCGGACTGTTCTGTGCAGTGTGGAGGGGCTGCTGCCAGCCCCACCATGGGGGGTACTGCACTGGGCATGTCGTGGCCGGTCCAGGGATGAACAGGCTTCAGGCTAACAAGGTGGGGAGCCATCAACACCTGCCCACGGTACGGGAGGGAAGACCAATGATTCAAAATGAAAAACCTGCTTGTGTTTTGTCCCAAGAATGAAGAAAATTATATGCCTCGAATGAATATCCCAGCTGCTTGACTCCATATATAACCACCACCACTTGATCTCAAGCAATATTTAAAAAGGCAATCTGTAACCTATTCATATTTAAAGAGACCCAAATCTGTGTTCTCATCCTATGCAGTTATCCAGGAGGTGGTGAAGCAGGTTTTCTGGCTGGGTCACGGACACCTTCAGTGTGGAAAGTGCTGTCTGCAGGGGCCTTGAGGAAGGAGCCTTTGTGCCTGTCCCTTTGGCGGCTGTCACGGGTCGTGGGTGAGCGCGGGATAGGTTTAGGGAACTGGCTTTATTCCCAAGGCATCTAGTGTACCAACTACTGGGAGGCCGACACTAAGCCAAGGACCCGAGAACGTACTAAGTGGACCCTTCTGAGTGGAGACTCAAGGTTGGAGCAGGTCTGTTCCGGAGAGACTTCGACTCTGGGAAGTCCTGCGACCTTCCAGTCCCACCACAGCTTCCTAGGGGACCTCTTCAAAGTGAAAGAGGTTTCTTGGAGCTGCTCCAAAGCTCTCAAAGAATCATGAAACACCGACCACGTGCCAGGCACCATGCGGGGTCACTTACGTGTGCCCCCTTGCCACCCCGGGGGATCAGCAATGTTCCTCACTTGCACAAAGGAGGCCAAGGCAGACACAGGCTGGACAACTGGTCATGCGGCCGGCACTTCAGAGTGGACCTGGAAGCTTCCAGACTGTCAGCCTGACTCCAAAGCCACTCTCACAACCACTGCTTTTGGGACAGTGTCCTCTGGGCCCCTCACACCTTGAAAATGCACTTTCTTCTTGCTATTCAGATCACAGATTGACAGCATATATAGTGCCAAGAAAAGCAAGGCAAAGAATGCACAATTTAAGAATAGTCTTACATCAAAGGCCTCTTCTCTGGGCTATCATGCTCGCTTCAGGACTGGGTCACTGGCAAGTGCTATGACCTTCGAGTTCACATTTGGTGCATCTGGTTTTGAATCGCATTGCCATGGCTAGGGGGCAGGGCTGGGCATTCCTAAGTCCATGTCCCGGGACTGGCCACGATGAACTCTAGAGGTTTCTGAGGGTGTGAATTTCCACTGCCAGCTGGGTCAAGACATTCCTCTGGAAAGCCCTGATGCCCAGCGCTGCTCCACTCCCTCTGTTTCCCCTGCTTGCACATTCTGAGCACACACGGGGTTCCAGGAGCATGGGCTTCCATGGAAAAGAGCAGGGACATGGCCTCGCTGGATGGCCATCCTCACTCGGCATTTCCTTTCTTCTCCCTACCTGCCAATCATTCCCATCTCATCTGATTTAGCCATAATCAATTTGTTCTCTGTGGGAGCAGCAGAAAAGCAGGGCAACCAGGCCTTCTGGTCAGGCACGGTGATGGCAGCAACTGGCCACTGTCAGTGTGCGGGTGGCCAGACCCTGAGAGCTGGCCCTGACAGTGCTAGATGCCAGCCACGCCTGTTCTCGTTTATGTTTCTAACTTTGCTTACAAATAAGACAGCAAAACCGAAGATGTCCATCTGTCAAAAACCCCTTTTAGAAAAGATACTAACTCTTCCTACAAACAAAGCTCTCACTACCATATTAGCAACTATCAATAGAGAAGCAAAAGCTACATCGACATTGTTGAATACGTTTCTTTTCCAGAGTGCACGAAAATGTACCTTATCCTCTGCCTCCTCCAGCTGGGAGTCAGTCTGTAAAGAAGCACTTCTATGAACCTGGAACTCTCAGCCAAGCTGAGCTGGAGAATCTGGAGGCTGAGGAACTGCAGGGAAGGATGGAGCTGAACTCAAGACTGTGCGGGCGGATGCAGGTCAGTGACGAATGCAACTACAGTCGAACTGTACATCATTCCGTATGGATTATGTCTACTTATGCAAATGGCTTGTAGAAATGTGTTTCCTTGGCTCTTTCCCAAATGGTCTGTGAAGCTCTCTCGAGTCTTGACCAAGAGGGAGACAGCCTGCAGGGCGCGTGGGAGGAGCAGGGTCAGAGGACAGCGGCACTGATTTTTCCAAGCCACGGTAGCATGGGAAGATTATTTTAAATCGTGGTATATTTTCTTCTTCACTGATGCAATCACATTTGCACCAAACATTTACTAATTCACTCAGTGGCTCAAAGACAACAGATAAAACGAAGTACCCTGAACTCATTTATAAAGATCCTAAATGATGTCCTACTAAAACTGGGCACCATATAAAAATTCTCAACACTGTTCTAATCTGAAACACACATGCTGAACACAGACTCGAATCAGTCTTTGGTGAATCTTCAACACAGGAGAAGTCGGCCCCTGAGAATCCGTGGGGGTTTAGCTTCCCGCTCCGTTCGCTCCCTTACCAGGAGCCTCGGCCCAGAGCGTGCTCCCGGCACCCCTCCGCCCTAGCGGAACCGGCCGTTCTCTGGGCTTCCTTTATTTTCGCTCCTGCTCCATGGTCTTCATTCTTTCAACAGCAAAAGGTCTTATGACATGATAAAATGAATACACGCGTTGAGTGAGACGTGGATAAGAAAAGAGGAATTAAACGGCCTTTCATCACATCGTTTATGCCACAAACACACTGGGGCATTCTTCCTCCAATAAGTATCACTGATTTCATCACGGTCACATTGTAATTATAGTTCTGGCTTTGAAATGAACGTGATGTCACGAGCACTTCCCCACATGAGGCCACGCACACTCGACAGCCGGCACCCCGACCAGCCTCTTCCTTTGCTACTTCGGCAGCTACTGCGTCTCAAACCACTCGACTCTCGTGAGCGGCAGCCCGCAGGTGACTGGGGTGGGTCTGTTCTGGCCTCTTCTCTGAGAGCTGAATGTCAAGCTCCAACCTGCATGAGGCCTGGTCTGAGTGACTGGAGGCAGGCACTGCGCTGCCTGTCACTCAAGCGGCTCTGGAGCCCTCCCGCACCTCACTCTGCTGTCACCAAGGGCGGCTTCTTTTCCTGTGGGAAATCATGCTGGGAACTGAACCTGAGAAGACTTGACTTCTGCTGGAGTGGCAATTATCAGACAGCAGGGCTCAGCACACATCTGTACAAATGGCAGCACGTTCATTTTCTGAGCAACCTGAATGCTCTGCGCTGACTTGATCACTATGGGATGAAAACCTTCCGCCATCCTTGCTTGGTTCTTGCGCTACTGTTTACCCCCTTCTGAAGCATTTGATTCTACAGTCATTCCTGACCTCCAGCCTCGAAAACCTACTTTGAAGATCAACAACAGATGCCATGCAAGCAGTGAAAACAAATGGGACAGAGTTCTTTGGGGAATGTGAACCAAATACCTGCTTTCTTTCTAGAAACAACTATCTCGTTTTGTAGAACGTCCTTGAATTAAGCATCTCAGATCAGCATCAAGGCTCTGGGCCAGTCAACAGCCACCGACTGCAGCCCCAGCACTGGCCTCCGCCTGCTCAAGCTCCCCCAGAAGACCTGAGAGGAGGGGTCATCCAGGACTCCAGGGCTCGGCCTGGGTACTGCCCGCTCAGGACGTGGTAACTGGAAATTCTCATGCAGAATGGCGGTGGTGGCTTCCCCACGCAGCTTCCCTTAGCAGCCTGAGGTGGAGCTGAAGACGAGGGCAAGAGGTGCAGACCAAGGAGGGTAAGCTGCGGGAGGAGGAGCTAATGGAAAATGGCACCAAAGGAAATAATGTTTAACATTCTAGACTCATTTCTTTTCACTCTGCTTGACTCTCCTCACCCACTGGAAGAGTTCACAGTTCCCTGAACCTACTGAGAACAATTTTTGGCAGGAGCAAGTGCGGTCGGGATTGCTAAAATTTCTGGAACTGTTCAAGTGATGCTTAACAACAAACTTTAAAGCCCCTGCTTTACAAGACATCAGAGAAAAGTCTGTATTTGGAGGAAAAAACCCCAATCCTGATGGTCTCATTCACAGAGAACCACAGATGGTCAAGGGTGAGGCTTCTGGAGCTGTGTGGTGGGGCTCAGCCAGGCTCTCTCACTGCCTCACTGCAGTTGTCTGGTGGATACTTCACCTCCCTAAGGCCACTTTCCTCATCTGGGAACCGAGGATAGTGAAATCACCTGCAGCTGCTGTGGGCATTAGTAGGTAATCAACATAATACATTCAGCACACATCCATGCAGCATTAACACGGGACAGCACCTCAGTGCTGGGACACGCAGTGCGTGTCCCAAGCAGAGCTGTGTGTGTGTACGTGTGGTTTGGGGCAGGTGTGGTGAATGCTTTAAGCAATGCTGCAAAGAGCAGTCCACACCGGGAGAGGTCTCACTAACATATCCTAAGTTTAAGACTTCCTGAGGATTTCCTGGAGTTGCGAAGGTCTGGGAAAATCAGAACAGTCATGCTGGAGAACCCTGGAGAGTCTCTGGGCTGACCTCTCTCTTTATTCACCAGTGGAGAGCAGAGAGGATCAAAGGCCACACCAAGCTGTTCACTTTAATCCACCAAATCAACACTGGCAGAACAGTGGTGGGCTGGCTTTTAGTATTTTCAGAGTTTTGCACTATGGTAGAGTTTGGACATTCATCCCCTCCAACTCTCATGTTGAAATGTGAGCCCCAGCGTTGGAGGTGGGGCCTGGTGGGAGGTGTCTGTGTCCTGGGGGTGGAACCCTCATGGGTGGCTTGGTACCCTCCCTATGGCAATGAATGAGTTCTGGCTCCATTAGTTACCTTGGGATCTGATTGTTAAAAAAAACTCTGGTGCCTCCCTCCTCCTCCCCCTCTTCACTTGTCACTTTCTTTCTCACTGTGTGACATACTTGCTTCCCCTTTGCTTTCTACTAGGATTAAAAGCTTCCTGGCCGGGCGCAGTGGCTCATGCCTGTAATCACAGCACTTTGGGAGGCCGAGGCAGGTGGATCACTTGAGGTCAGGAATTTGAGGCCAGCCTGGCCAACATGGTTAAGCCCTGTCTCTACTAAAAATACAAAAATTAGCCAGGTGTGGTGGTGGGTGCCTGTAATCCTAGCTACTCAGGATGTGAGGCAAGAGAACTGCTTGAACCTGGGAGGTGGAGGTTGCAGTAAGCCAATAGCGTCACTGCACTCCAGCCTGGGTGACAGAACGAGACTCTGTTTCAAAAAAAAAAAAAGCTTCCTGAGGCCTCACCAGAAGCAGATGCTGAGATGCTGCTGACACTGTGCTTCTTGTACAGCCTGCAGAACTGTAAGCCAAAATAAATCTTTTCTTTATAAATGACTCACCCTCGGGTATTCCTTTATGGCAATGCCAAATGGACTAATACACACTTCTTGAGTAAAGAAATTCTAGCATGAACACAAACTGTCCCTGTTTAAATTCTGGATGATCATGATGTATTGGTGATGGCTGCAAACCTAAAAGGAACAGGTGAAACAAGCATCATCTACCAAACTGTAAACTCACTGAGGGCAAGGCTGTGTTCTGTTCAGTCCCCAGCTGCCAGCGTGCAGTACTCAGTAGGTGCTGAACGGATATTTGCTGCATGAACAAATGAACAAGCTTCAGTTCAACACTGAACCAGTCACAGAAAGGTTAAGAATGCCCACATGCTGCCACGAGCCCCTAAAGTGCAAGGAAGTGAGCGAGGAAGTTGGCGACGGTGCTGCTTCTCCTGCCAAAGGTGGCGGAGAGGCAAGGCTGACTGCATGGTCCCGCCCTGGGTCTTTCTCTCGTGGTTCAGGCATCCACCAGCTGTGCCACAGCGCAGCTCTCTCTCTCAAGAGGGTGTCAAATTTTAAGTCAGCACATAAAGGAACACATAGTAATTACATATTGAAATTAGCCATGAAAATCCTTTAAGGTGAAGACCAACACACATCTTTTCATAAATCCAACTGCTTGTTTTTCTTCCAGGATTAGAACAAATTGCGATTTCCTCAATTAAGTACCACAAGGAATGCTGGCTTATATTTGGATCATGCCATAGGAAAATATACGTATCTTTAAACCTGAGAGATGCCTGAAGTGTGGTGATGTATTCACACGCTGAGAGGCAGGTGGAACTGCAGACTAGCGGAGGGAACGAGAAGCATGAGTGGCTCTCTCACTGACGGTGGCCCCAAACCCAGTCAGCCTGACAGATATGTTCCTAGGATGTGACTGCACTGATCCTTCTGGTTTCTCCCCAACCCCTCAATGCGCAGCTGTCAACTGCTGTTGCCTGGAAGCCCCCGCAAGAGTCTCAGGAGGGTCCAGCCAGCAGAGCACAGGCTCGAGCCCATCTCCAGGCATCAGTCAGGGGGAAGCACAGGGAGTCTTCTGAGCAGATGTCAGTTGACCTCGGACAGCACTGTCCTTCCTTGGAGCAGAAATGCTGGTGCAGGGTGAAGAGAGGACTCTCGGTCCTTCTCCCTTCAAACGGGACACATTACAGTGACGGAGGCAGGCGAGTGATGAAGAAGAGCATGGACTCTAGAGCCAGACGACTTGGGTTCAACTCATGTGATCCTAAGTTGGCTAACCTCTCCATGCCTCAGTCTCCCCATCTGTAAACTGGGATAATAACATCTCCTTCATAGGGTTGTGATAAGGATTAAATGAGTTAATGTTGGAACTCAGAGCAGTGGCTGGCTCATAATGAATGCGACAAAGGAGTCTGTCAGGTGGAGTGGGTGCAGGTGCCTGGAGCAGCGGTGTGGGAAGCTCCTGCTCTCTGTTCCACTGTCCCTGCTGCTTCACAGCTAGTGCTAAGTGGCTCCCCTGATCGCTACACTGTAGTGTGCAGTTTTTTTTTTTTTCTTTTTTGAGACAAAGTCTTGCTCTGTTGCCTAGACTGGAGTGCAGTGGCTTGATCTCGGCTTACTGCAACCTCGGCCTCCTGGGTTTAAGCGATTCTCATGCCTCAGCCTCCCGAGTAGCTGGGATTACAGGCATGAGCCCCTGCATCCAGCCTGTAGTATGCATCTAAGAAGCATAATACTGAAATAGGAAATACTTTAGGACCAGGAAAGCTGACTTGCAAAACTGCTTCAATTAACTTGGCTTTTCCATCCACAATCACCCTACGGCCCAGGATTTTCTTTCTCAATACTAGAAAGATTTCCTACAACGTGACATGGAGGATAATGAAAAATTCGTGTACAGTTTAGAAAGTCACTGATTTAGAATTTCCCAATTTCAAGTTATGTGCTTCCAATTTCTGTAAATAAAATTAAACCCCGTTTTAAGATTCAAGAAAAGTTTTGAAATGTAAAACAGTTGGTAACATGATTCTCCATCAACAATTTCTAAACTATATATATAGTATAGAAAGCAAACAGTCTTTCTTTTTATCTTTTAAGTTATGGTATTAAAAAAGCGGAAGTGGGTGCAAAGCCCAGGGCAATGAGCTGTCTAGAAAGGCCTGATTTTCTCCACAGACAAGGAGGGCCCTTCCTTCCTCGCTAGGAACACTGACAACACCACGGTTTTGGAACTCCACAAAAATTCCATCACAACAGCTGGGAAGTGAAAAGGGGAATTCGACAAGAAGAATCTTAGTTTTTCCAAAAATTATACTATACTGCTGCTCCTAATAACTGCTTGTTGTTGTAGTTTTCAAAGTACTTCCGCATACTTTATGTCATTGAACCTACACAGGACCACTGTGACATGGGTAGAAAGGCAGGATCATTCCTAATCGGAGGTGAATAATCTATAACAGCCTGTAGACAGCAAAGTCTCTGAGTCCCACATTTCTTCCCAATGTCAGTTAGTGTAATAATGTGCCGCTTTGGCTTTGGTGGCTCCCACATTATCTGTGACTTCACAACCAAGAATGAGTCCAAAAACACTCTGACTCTGCCTTTGCAGTCAGGATCATGAGTGACAGTTGCCATAATGCAGTACCACTTACTTTGATTTGAAAGCTTAAACCATGATTGCTTTCAGTACTGCTCCAGCACCACCTCTGTCTGCACAAGGCAGGTGCGTGTGAGCACTTGTGGGACACAGGAGTGCTCTGGCACACTGACCTTGAAGTTGTAGCCGGCAGCCTTGGCAAGAAAGATGTCTCTGCCTTTTGGCTTCTCATAGTACCAGGCAATAAGAATTGCAGGACTTAAGCTCTGCTAGAAACTCTTACCATCCCTAAAAAATATTTCAGCAAGAGCCATGACTACCAGTCCACACAAACTGAGTCACCTAGCCTTCTGAAGGCAGAAGCAGCGATGGTGCACAGGGCAGGATGGGCAGGGAACACCACAGGCACGTCTTGTGGGGAGGGCGTGGAGGGCGTGTTCTCCCCGTGGCGGGGAAAAATGACAGCGCCACCTACCTTGCTGCAGACGGTCTTCACCCTGTGCAGTCTATCCAGCGACTCCTGTGGGTTCCCCAGGTACTGCTGAAGCTCCGCGTGCAAGATGCGCATCGAGAAGGGAACCATGGAGCCTGGAATCCAATCAGTGCTGAGTGAGTTTGTTTGCCATAACTGAGCACGCAATCATACTTGGCACACTTGAAGGAGGCATCGCAGATGTCCCAGCAGAAGTGATGACAGATCCCTTTATTTCTTGTGAAGTATTTAACGGTGTCAGCTATAAAATACATGCTGGTTTTCTCTGTGGAGCTCTATCTATGTATGTCTAGACAATTATCAGAGGAGACAGGTGGATGACACCACGATTTCCATAGCTACATGGCAATCATTTAGAAACGATCCCAAAATGAATGAAACAGTAGAGACCACCAACCCCTCCTCCAATAAAAGAAAAACCTGAATGTTCAGATATTCTTTAATATTTCCTTAGTTTAGCAAGCTCAAATGAAGGTTGCTTAGGTTGGGTTCCCCAGAAGGAGACCCTGAAGGGAGAAGCTGTAAGCCAGCCAGTGGTTCTGGCCAGTGGGGAGGAGGGGAAACTGAGCACAGGTGCATCTCAGGCCTGGGCCCTGGGAATAGGCCTCCCACTGGATTCCACGTGGCCCTGGAGCCTGCGCTCTGCCTCTGAGCTGTCCCAACAGGAGGCAAGGGAGCTGGACTTGAAAAATCTATCACCCAGAGCTGCCTGGTTACAAGTGTGCTAAGAGGAAGAAGCCCAAGAGAAACCACCTTTATATCGTATCACATGTGGCTGCATCATCTCTCAGGGTAAGGTAAACTTATTGTTAATATTGTGTTCTCTTCTAATAGGATTTGGAATTTGATCTGTAGTATGTATACTAAGTAGATAACAATCATCAAAAAATCAAATAGCATGCATTGATTATAAATGAGATAAAGAACAGAGAAATGCCAGCAGAGGGCAATCACATGTATTCAGCAAAGTGCTTTTCAAAATAGGCCTAAGTGATGAATATTCGGATCTGGAATATAGTCTGAAAGATGGTGAGGAAACACGCGTGTGACTTCTGCAAGCCACTTAACATCTCTGTGCCTCAATGCATCCATCTGTCTATTCATTAACCATTACTGAGAATGGGCCATGACCACACTGAAATGAGCTTTATGGTTATGGTCTTTAATAAGAAAGGTCCAAAAAGAAGACAGTGAAAATTAAGGAACACTATGGAAAATAGTTTTACTATGATGATAAGCTGAAGAAAAGAAAGATAACAATTATTGAAATTAAAATGTTTAAACTTTCTTTTTTGATGCCACTAAATAATTTCTGTATCTCAAGAGAATGTCTGGCTGAGCTTAAGTTACAACCTGAGTCACTTCGGTTTCCCAGAAATAAACATTTCTAGACCATCAGCATAATGACACAGGGGACCGGCCTGCAATGCAAGTCATATGTAAGTCATGTCACTGTGGAACCGGCCCAGCCTGGTAAGTTATATGTAAGCTGTGTCACTTCCATCCTTCTGTCTCAAGTAGAGAAGGGGCCAGAATCACTCCTATGTGGTTGATCACTTACCTCAAGGGAGAGAATATCTCAAGAACCCTTCAAGCTCTAGAAGGTAAGCACAGAATCAAACCCCTACTGGAAGTTCTCAAACCCAACTTGGGACTAGCTGTTAATACTCCGATCTCAATTTACAGACTAGCTGTTAATACTCCAATCTGGAATACAGTTTGGTAGATGGTGAGAACACAGGCTGGGTGACTCCTGCCACTTCACCTGAGAAGGTGGCAGAAAGTTAGCTGCCCCTTGCCCTGACAACTGCCCATGGACATGGGGGTGCTTCTGGATGTAAAAGCACATGTGAAAATATTTTGAACGAAGTGAAAATAAAAATACAACATCAAAATTTGTGGGATGCAGCAAAAGCAGTGCTGAGAGGAAGCTTTTTAGCATTAAATGCATATACTGGAAAAGAAAGATCTGAAACCAGCTTCCACCTTTGAAAACTAGAAGGAAAGAAAGAGCAATATAAGCCTAAAGTAAGCAGTAGAGAAGAAAATAATAAAATAAAATATAATAATAAAAATTAGAGCAGAAATCAGCGAAACTGAAAACAGGAAATCAATAGACAAAATCAACCAAACCAAAAACATATTCTTTGACAAGACCAATAAAACTCTGACAAGACCAATAAGCCTCTCCCCAGGCTAGTCAAAAAAAGAGAAGACATAAACAACTAGTACTAGAAGTGAAGGATTATTACTGTGGATCCTACGGACAGTAAAAGAATAACAAAGGAATATTACGAACAGCTCTATGTCCACACATTTGGTAACTTAGATAGAAAAGAAAACCTTTCCAAAAAAGCAAGCCCCGGACCCAGATGGTTTCACTGTGAATCCCACCAAACATTTACGGAAGAAATGATATCAGTTCTCTACAATCTCTTCCGGAAAACAGAAGCAGAGGAACACTTTCTAACTTATTATATGAGGCTGGAATTACCCTGATACCAAAACCAGACAAAGACGTTACACGAAAAAAAAATATAGACCAATATGTCTCATGAACATAAATGCAAAAATCTTCAACAAAATTAGCAAACTGAATCGAAGAGAACTGAAGTCAACAAAAAATTAGCAACCAAATCCAACAATGTATAAAAAGAATTATAAACCATGACCAGACAGAATTTATTCCAGGTATGCAAGGGTGATCTAACATTCCAAAATCAGTTAACATAATCTACTACATCAAACAGGCTAAAAAATAAAAATCTTATCCATAGATGTAGAAAAGCATTTAACAAAATCCAGCACCAGCTCATGATAAAAACTCTCAGCAAACTAGGAATAGAGGGAAACTTCCTCAACTTAATAAAGGACATTATAAAACAACTGCAGCTAACAACATACTTGAGAGTGAGAAACTCAGTGATTTCCCCCTAAGATCATGAATAAAGCAACAATGTTCCCTCTCATCTCTTCTACTGAACATTGTACTGGAAGTTCGAGCTAATGCAATGACAAGAAAAGAAAACCAAAGGTACACAGACTGGGAAGAAGGAAATAAAACTATTTGCTTGCAATGACATAATTATGAAGAAAAATCTCAAAGAACAAAAAAACTTCTAAACTGGTAAGTGTTTAAAGGTCAAAGGATACAAGATCAATATGCAAAAGTCAACTGGCTTCCTAGATACTACCAATAAATGATGGGAATTTGAAATTAAAAACACACTATCATTTCCCATATAAATAAGTGAAATACCCTAGGTATAAAATGGACAAAATAAGCACAAGAGCTGTAGGAAGAAAACTACAAAACTCTGATGAAAAAATTCACAGAGCTGAAAAAATCAAGAGATATTCCACATTCATGGACAGGAAGACAATACTGCTAAAACAACAGTTCTTTACAACTTGACCTACAGATTCGATGCAGCCCCAATAAAAATCCCAGCAAATTATTTCATGGTTATCAATGAAATGATTCTGAAGTTAATATGGAGAAGGAAAACACTCAGAATATCCAACACAATATTAAAGAGAGCAAATCTGGAGGGCTGACACTACCCACCTTAAGAGCTACTCTAAAGCTACTGTAGAAAAGACTGGGTGACTGTGTAGTCCTAGAAAAAGACAAATAGATCAGTGGCCCAGAGCAGAAAGACAACAAATTGGTCTTCACAAATATAGTCAGTTTGATCTCTGACAAAGGAATAAAGGAAATACAATGGAGAAAGAACAGGTTTTTCCAAAAATGGTGCTGGGACAACTGGACGTCCACATAAAAAAAATGAATCTAGACACAGATCTTACATCTTACACAAAAATTAACTCCAATAACAGATCTACACGTAAAGTGCAAAAACTATAAAACTTTTAGAACAGAACACAGATGAAAATCTAGGTGACCTGGGTTTGCTGATAATCTTTTAGATACAACACCGAAAACATAATCCATGAAAAGAAAAAAATCAGTAAGCTGGACTTCATTAAAATTAAAAACGTATGCTCTGTAAAACGTAGTATTAAAGTAATGAAGAGACAAGTCACAGATAGGAAGAAAATATTTGTAAAACACCTATCTAATAAAGAACTTGTATCCAACGTATACAAAGAATTCTTAAAAATCAACAACAGGCCAGGTATGGTGGCTGATGCCTGTGATCCCAGCAGGTGGGGGAGGCTGAAGCAAACTGATTGCTTTTTTTGGTTTCTACAAAAAACACAAAAGCTAGCTAGGTGTGGTGTGTGCCTATAGTCCCAGCTACTCCGTTGGTTGAGGTTGGAAGACTGCTTAAGCCCAGGGACTCGAGACTGCAGTGAGCCGTAACTGCACAGCTGGACTCCAGCCTGGGCGACAGAGTGAGACTCTGTCTCCAAAACACAGATGATAAGAAAACAAATAACCCAACTAATAAATGGGCAACAGATCTGAACAGACACCTCACCAATAAAGATTTATCAATGACAAGCATATAAGATGCTCATCATCATATGTCATTAGGGAACTGCAAATTAAAACAATGAGATGACACTATACACCTATCAGAATAGTGAAAAATCCAAAAAATGACAATACCAAAGGCTGGTTGAGGATGTGAATCAACAGGAACTCTCATTCATTGATCTTAGGAAAGCAAAATAGTATGAAAGCCTAGGAAGATGCTTGGCAGATATTTACAAAGCTAAGAATACTTTTATCATGAGATCCAGCAATCACAGTCCTAGGGAGTTACCCAAGGATTGGAAAACTTGTGTCTACACAAAACCCTGCAAAAGAATGTTTATAGCAGCTTTATTCGTAATTGTCAAAAACCAGAAGCAACCAAGTTCTATTCTTCAACAGAGGAATGGATAAATAAGCTGTGGTATATACACACAGCGGAATATTATTCAGAGATAAGAAACGTACAGGCCGGGTGCGGTGGCTCAAGCCTGTAATCCCAGCACTTTGGGAGGCCGAGACGGGCGGATCGCAAGGTCAGGAGATCGAGACCATCCTGGCTAACACGGTGAAACCCCGTCTCTACTAAAAAATACAAAAAACTAGCCGGCCGAGGTGGCGGGCGCCTGTAGTCCCAGCTACTCAAGAGGCTGAGGCAGGAGAATGGCGTAAACCTGGGAGGCGGAGCTTGCAGTGAGCTGAGATCTGGCCACTGCACCCCAGCCTGGGCGACAGAGCGAGACTCCGTCTCG
>NW_016821253.1:3322363-3367033 GCF_001698545.2 Rhinopithecus bieti | reverse complement strand
ATTAATCCAGGGGTGACGGGGGATTAATCCAGGGGTGGTGGGGGGATTAATCCAGGGGTGACGGGGGGGTTAATACACAGGGCAGTGAAACTATTCTGCATGACACTATGATGAACACGGAATGTCATTAATTTGTTGAAACCCACAGAATGGACAACCCACAGAGTGAACCCTAAGGTAAACTATGTACTTTAATAACAATGTACCGATATTGGTTTATCAATTATAATAAAAGTACTATGCTAATGCAAAATTTTATACTTATTAATAAAATGCAAGATGTTATTAAAAACTGTGCAGAAGAAAGAGGGTATATGGAACTCTACTCGATTCTTCTGTAAATTACAAAAAGGGAAGATAAACCTAACTACATATATAATTTAATATACAATAAAGATGGTCTCTCCGAGGTATCAGATGGAAAATGGAGTTTTTAATGAGTGTGGTTCAAATATGGGGACTGCCACATGAAAAAAAGATAAAATCAGATCCATTTCTTTGGGGTGAAGGACTGTGTTCTTGGGATCTCAAATTGAAACTTAAAATATGTATTTTTATTGTCAGAAATACTATTAAATATAGTGGCCAGCTGTAGCTGAAAGAGTAATATTAATACTTGATTAAAGGTACATTCTGACCAGCTGCAGTCTTGTCACCTGTGTCCTTGTCAGAACTTCAGAATCTCAGGCCCTGCCCAGACCTGCTGCATCAGGGCCTGCCCACCACAAGAGGCTGGGTGATTCCTGTGCACGCTGAGATGGAGAAGCACTGCTCTAAAACAGTACCTTACTGATGTGAAATTAAAATTCGCTAACTCAAAGGTTATCAGGTAATATCAATTATATTTTTCTAATGTCTCAAAATGCACAGACCTTCCTTAGGATCAAATTAAAACAGGTCATCAGTAGTATACACTGCCTTAATTGTAACAGGTAATCAGTACTACATATAGCACATTCATTACATACCACACAGGAAAATGTCCCTCATTAGATATACATTGTTTCCTTGCTACCTCCACCCTTTTAAAAACCACACAGGCGTTTAAAGCCTAAATGGGGGTTAAGGGAAAAGAAGGTGATGAAATTCTGCCTGAACTTCTGTGAGGCCTTGGGGACCAAATGCCTGCTTGTACCTGTGGACTCTGCGCTGCTGGAGCAGGTGGAGTTGAGCTGTGGTCAGATCCTCCTCCTCCAAGAAACCTGACTTCCAGGTTCTTTTCAAATCTCCCACGTGCTAAGGTGCTCCCATTGCTACTGCTTTTGGGAGGTGGGGAGGATATTTTTGTGAACAAAATTTACCCATTTCTTCCTTACATTTGGGGGACATATTGAATAAAATCATAATTAAAACTAGCACTCATGTAGCAAAATTCTTTCAGAATTAAATTTTAACATTTTAAAAAGAAAATATGTTAATATTATTTAAAAAAATGATAATGAGCCCTTCCCCTGCCCCCCACGTAACAGTTAACAATAACTCAGCTGGGCGCGGTGGCTCATGCCTGTAATCCCAGCACTTTGGGAGGCTAAGGCGCGCAGACCACTTGAGGCTGGAAGTTCGAGACCAGCCTGGCCAACATGGCGAAAACCCTGTCTCTACCAAAAATACAAATACTAGCTAGGCGTGGTGGCACACACCTATAATCCCTGCTACTTGGAGGCTGAGGCAGGAGAACTGCTTGAATCTGGGAGGTGGAGGTTGCAGCGAGCCGAGATCGCACCACTGCGCTCCAGCCTGGGCGACAGAGTGAGACTCCATCTCAAAAAGAAGAACATAAAAACCACAGTAACTCAAACTTCTGCACATCCTCGTTCCCATGGAGGGTGATCAGCTCCTCCTGCTCCACCGGCCAGTCCCTCAGTCCAGACGGAAAACTGCAGCCTGAAGGGGACTGCCTGGGGTTCTGTGGCAGGGAAGAGATGGCTGTGTCCTCATTATGGTAGCACTATTCCCTCACGCTGCCACCTCTCCTTGTAGATACTCAGTTATCAAGTAAACAAACATTCCCTAATCCCAATTCATCAAAAGCTGCCAACATACGGCCACCAGGCCACTTGGCAGCCGCTCTGCAAAGACTGTGAGCTGGAAGCTCTGGCAGCATCCCCCAAGCAATCCTCTCTCATGCTTCCCTCAGTGGGAACCTAAAAGCTGGGCCCTCCCCAGGTAGATGCAAAACCAAGAATGACGGTAGCGGTGATCCAAGCCGGCCAGGTTCTTCCTTAAACATGCTGTCATTGTTTGTGCCTTTCCTAGCAATACCTGGAGCAAAGCGAAGACTGAAGTGGAAAAGATCTTCCTCCTCATTGACTTGTATCATTGAAAAGTCTCGCACAGGTTAAAATCTTAAAAGAATAAAATCCGAAGGAAAACATATCTACAACTTCATATGATAGAGAAAAATGTGGGGAATTAAATCAGAAAGAAAAACACTCCTTCCTAGAAAAAAATATATGGATCATAGAATTAAAACAATAAATGGAAGCAGCTGGAGAAACCGCCTGTGCGCTCCAGGTGGGGTGTGTGAATTTCACTGAGTTGACATTTACTCAGCAGCTCCTGGCGCTGGGCAGGAGGGCCTGCGCCCTGTGCACACAATGAGAGCTATGGGCTCTGCATCCTCAAGGAAACCACTCCCCTCTTCAACAAGATACATACAGAAGCTGCTTTGGTGTAATTCAGACTTTTGTCGTAAGTAAATGCACATAAAAATACCTTTAAGCTGATTCTCTCAGTCACCAAACCTAGCCCCTGTCTCTGAAGAGCCACCCTGGGAATCTCAGTGAAATCCTCCATGCTGAGGGTGGTTGTCAAGTGAGATAAAATATGCAAGGCTTCCACACCAGCCCTGAGGCCTATCTTTCTCCTGCAGGGAGAAAGAACATTGGAAAGGGGAAAAAAAAAGGAGAAGCTAGTCAAAATCTGTGAGGAAAAACAATTCCTAGTGGATCTATTTTTCTGGAAGATTCCAGAAAAATGTATAGTTGTGACCTGCCAAAATCTAGGTTGGTATAAATACTGTAGAAGTGTTCTCATTAATCATTTAGAAAACATTAAATGAAAATACTCCTACAAAATTTATTTCAGACTGTACCTTGTTGTGCTGAAAATCCGTACTACTACTATAGAAAAGAGAAACGTGCTAGGAATTGCCCGGGCCTTGGTGCTGGGCAGTGAAAAATCAAAGGGAAAAAGATGGCATTTCAGTTTCCCTTCAGTGGGGTATGCTACCTTCTGCCACTCACTAGCTGTTTGTGCTGGGTGGATCACATCCTCTCTGCAGCCTTTTGTGTCACCTGCAAACTAGGGCGTAAGGGCCCAGATGCAGTTAGGTTGCCATGAGGCCAGAGCGGGTGTGACATGAGGATGCCTGGATGCCTGTGCCACCTGCCTCAGAGAACGTGGCTGTGGAGCCTTCCAAACCCTTTGCCCAATTTTAACAGCTTTACCCTTTCTTAAAAAAGGCACAAACGTACAAGTTTGCCCTGGCATTTCCGTCTCATTTTCAAGTTACGTGAACGCGTTGCTGGGAAGGCTGCTTTGTGTTTATTTCCCTCTGTCTCTGCATGGCTGGTGTGTCCTTTCCTGTCCTGACCTCAGCAGGCAGCATAAGCCATGCGCTTGGTTTCCCTCTGCTCAATGGTGGGGATACTGCTTGGCGTCTGTGCCCGGCCAAGCACACAGTGTCACAGCTCTCAACAAGTCATTTTTGAGTTAAATGTGGCATTGTAAATTAAAAAAAACTAAAAACAACAAAAAAACAGTGAGAAAGTCCTAAGAGAAAAAAATACCTTAAATATAAATGATTCACTTAAGTCTCCAAAGCCCTGAAGCATGAAGACAAACTGAGGTTTGGGTCACTGCCTCTGTATGAGTCTGCCACAGCCATGTGCAACCCACGTGTGGCTTCAGCTACAGCCCAGTGACTGGCCAAGGCCCGTATCTAGTGCAGACAGGGTAAGGAGAGGTCTCCATTTGGGTGTTCTCACGGTAGATATGGAGCCCCAAGCTGAAAATTCCCATATTTGTAGTGGTTTGCTCTAAGAAAAGACTGAGAATGTTAGATTTCATAAAAACAGTGAGCAAAGTGAAAAGCAGTAAGATGAACTAATGAGCCTTCTCCAAACAAATAAAGCATCAATCACGTGTCCAACAATCAACACTCGGGAGTTCCGATGCAAAGCACTGTGACCTGGAAATCTAACTCAAGCCGAACATGGTCACTCTGCAAGGTGAGGTAACTTTGTCATGAAAAATAAAATCCGACATTTGAAACATGCTGAATATTTAATTCTGAGATATCATGTATGGTTATGTGTTGATAAAAAAAAAAAAGTTTCAGAATTTAATTTGAGAACTCAAAATGTGAATTTCATGATTTTGGAGGGAGGATGAAAAAGGACGAAAGGCCCAGTGACAGTGACAGTGTGCCTTTACGCACACAGAGGAGCAGACATCTGAGGGACGAGTAGAGAGATTCTTAAGTGCACAGAGGAGCAGACGACTGAGGGGTGAGTAGGGTGATTCCGGTTAATTGAAGTGTTTGCCCCATCCACTTTAATTTGACTTGAAGGTAATCTGTAAGGATTCACTTCTGAAGTACAATTTCGTGTGGAGTCATTACAGCTCTTGTAACTTAGACTAAACATACAGATCTGAATTTAGTATTAGAAGCAGCACTGTACTTCTTAAACAGCATAGTGAAGATAATCAAGTTGCTTTATTTCCAATGGGAAGATCTTTTAGGGGCCTATTTTCCCTCTAGTTGCATGGAAACTTGAAGTGAGCAATTTAATGCAGAACGTGGTACTTTAAAAATTCAAAGCACTAGGAAAGTTTACATGCTCGCTGCCATTGTGAATGTTTCTTTGGAACGAGAAGCGTAATTCCAAACAACAGATTAAAAAGATGGTGGTGGGGTCTGGAAAATTTAACTCTCTGAGAGAGGATGAAATTAACCTTGTCAGGAATGGACATTTAATTTTCTTTAACATAGTGAATATGTACAACACAAGAGTGAACCCAAGTGTAAACTATGAACATTTGTTAATAATGCTGTACCAATACCGGTTCATCAATCGTAACAAATGTATCACACCAATGCAAGCTGTTAATATAAAATGCAATGAATGATCTAGAAATATTATTCACAGATACAATCCCTACCAACACTTTTCATGACTGCAAACCCTGTAACAGGAGAAACAATCTGTACTAGTGTAACAATTTAAAAAATAAAAAAAACTAAAAGAAAATTAAAGAAGGCTAGGACGGGGATATGAAGAATGGCCCTCAAAAGAGAAACTCTGTAGGATTTTGGAAAGGTATTTTAAAGCCCTAACGTGAATAGTAATTATGAAGTTAACAACATTTAAGATGAACAAAAATAAAAATACTTTGGTGCTGGGAAAAGGCTGGTGTCCATGGCGACCACCCTCTGGGGTGGATGAGGAGATTTCCTGGGACAGGGATGCTCCCTGCAGATGCTGAGGTGCCAGTGAAGGCAGATGGCCGTGCTGTGGGGAGATTACAGAGGATGTCTGTCTACAGGGCCAAAGACTCTGTGGGAGGTGATCCCCGGAGCACTCACGTTAAGTGCATCCCACTGCACTCGATGGAAGACGGCGAGGGCAGCAGGTGGCCTAAGGCCTCAAGGCTATGCCAGGAGAGAGAGCATCTTTGACAGGTGTGCACAAGGGACTCCGCAGCGCTGCCTCGGAGCTCTTGGAAGCTCCAGGTGAAGAGCGGCAAATCAGCGGCTTTGGAGACTCTCTTCCCAATGCCGCATCTCCCAGAGCTCCTCCACACCCGGGGAACGGTCCCAGCAACAGCGTGCACAGCTCCTCCCATACCCAGCCGACGGTCCCAGCAGCAGTGTGCACAGCTCCTCCCATACCCAGCGGACAGGCCCAGCAACAGCGTGCACAGCTCCTCCCATACCCAGCGGACTGTCCCAGCAACAGTGTGCAGAGCTCCCCGACACCCAGCCGACGGTCCCAGCAGCAGTGTGCACAGCTCCTCCCATACCCAGGGGACGGTCCCAGCAACAGCGTGCAGAGCTCCTCCACACCCAGCCGACGGTCCCAGCAACAGTGTGCACAGCTCCTCCACACCCAGCAGACTGTCCCAGCAACAGTGTGCAGAGCTCCTCCACACCCAGCCGACGGTCCCAGCAACAGTGTGCACAGCTCCTCCCATACCCAGCGGACGGTCCCAGCAACAGTGTGTAGAGCTCCTCCACACCCAGCAGACTGTCCCAGCAACAGTGTGCAGAACTCCTCGACACCCAGCGGACGGTCCCAGCAACAGTGTGCAGAGCTCCTCCACACCCAGCGGACTGTCCCAGCAACAGCGTGCAGAGCTCCCTTAGGAAACGTTCTGGAAAGCTGTCTGGTAAATGTCTTTACTTGTCTCAGCCTACTTGGGAATGACAAAGGCATGATTTCTTTGCATTTATTATTCCTGATATAACAGTATGTGGAATCAAGAAGATACTCCTAAAATGTGTTATGTTGCAAACAAAAAAGGTTATGTTTGTATTTTTAAATTAGAATTTTTTTTTCAGGGTTGCAAATAGTATTTCCCAGAATGAGAGAAGATATTAACAGATGAAGGATTAAATACCTACTATATAGAATGAACCTCAAGCAATTAATAACAAAGATAACCCAATAGAAATACAGGCCAAGATTATGAAAGAGTGAGTCACCAAGGAGGAAACCCCGACAAAGGACACATAATTCAGCAGAAAGACGTCAGTTGCGACAGGAGGTAGAATTTTAGACTCACTGGTGAAAGTTTGACAATCTTTACCTATACAAGAGTGGAGGGACAGAAACTGACAGGCTGTGGCTGGGAGTGGAAATTAGCATGGCCACTTTCACATATGCCACTTTAAATGTACACCTCGAACTCCACATGTACAACGGGAAATGTACAAAGATGTCCGTAACCCCACTGCTCATCACAGCCAAGAGCTGGAAAGATCCTAACTGTTCATCTTTATGGATACGGGTACAGATGGATATGAACAATGGAGAGTGGGGAAAAAAAAAAAAGCAAATGAAGAATGATGTGCACATGATGTATATTTACAAAGCTTATAAGACAATACTCTCTCTCTGTATACATATATTTCTCTGTGTGTATGTATACGTGTGTGTATGAAGCAAATATGTAAAAACATGATCTGGAAGGCTATACAATACACCACGACTGTGACTGCTTCTGGGAGGGACTGAACTGGGAAGGAGGTTCACAGGCTGTATCAGCAATGGGTGATTTCATTTGTTACAAAAAAGGTCTAAGGCAAATATGAAAAAAATTCGTTAATTGTCTGAGTATTTAATATTTGCAGTTAAATAAATATCAATTTTTGTTAAGCAAAGAGTGGATTCAACCAGATCCCAAAACAGTTTCTCATAAGGTACAGAAGTAGTGGGTTAGAATAAAAGTAAATACCTTTTATTAAAAAGCTATTAGAACAGAAAAAAAAGTAAAGTAAAAGTAAACAGTAAATAGACGTGGGCAACACAGAAAAATCAAATACCTGAATTTGCACAAATCCATCTGGAAACAACAGTGACATCCTGTGCAATGAAAGAGTACTCTACCTCAACTCTCTGAAGAATTCGCGGATAGGGAACTTCTATTTCAAAATCAGAGAAATATGAACAGGACAGGCAACTTGAAGATATATTTATCTTTTTCTCTGTCCCTGGAGATGCATGATACAGGGTATCACTATGCAAGTGAAGTTCAGTTTTCAGCGATAAGACAGTGGCTATGAGCAAGTTTTCTGCACACTATTTTTATTCTTCTTGTTTTGACATCTTCTACCAGTATGACCAACACCGATCCTCTGAATTTCCTGAAGCCGCATGACAATTCTAGACAGAAGAGCTCAGTTGCCAAGTTATGTGTGAAGTCTCAGGGAACGAAAGCCACACAGTCTTTAAGTGTGTCCTGCAGGGACACAGAGGACTTCCAGTGAATGAAAAGATGTGGACAATCTGCTCACAACCCCCAGCCAGTTGGCTTCTGAACACAAATCTGAGCTTTCAATGACTGCCCCACAACCCACGAAATGAACTCCGACAAAAGGCTTGATGCAAGCAGCTTCCACTCCACCGCCTGCGGCCTGGGTTCTGGGGATGGATGAGGCTGGGCCCTGGGTTCTGGGGATGGGCGTAGGGTCTGAGAGGGCAAGAAGCAATGAATGCAGTAGAAGAGGAACAGAGGAAAAGGGGGTGGAGATTGAGGAGCAAGAAAGGAAGATGAAGAGAGGACACCCAGGTCAGAGTCAGTGCTATCTGGGCTTCTTGTGGTTTTGGGGGTCCCATCCAGAACCGCACAGTCCTCAGCTCCGGGGGCGGGGCTGGGTTGGTCTCATGACTGTAGTCCTCAGGATTCTTCCCGTGTGCAGGAGGGAGCGTCCAAACAACCAAGTGAAAGACAGCACTAGGGTCAGAATCGGGGCTGGGCTTTGGGGGTGGCTGAAAGCAACTGACTGAAATTGCGAGATGTGACATATAAATACATCAACCATAATACTGTTCCCTTCTTGGATGAATTTTTTTAAAAAAACCTTCATGATTTTTACACGATTCATTACATGTCTTGTTATGAATATTCTGAATGGGCAAAAATTACACCCAATATTTACATGAAATATATTAAAGCTCATTCATAAAAGTTGTTTTTATAATTATAGCCTCCTTTTAAAGCACATTTTAACAACTTGCTTTGCTTATATATTGCAAGCTAAAATGAAGTGAATGAATCAAAATCTTACATTTATGCTTTGTTACACCACAAAATGGGAAGAAAAATTGGTAAACATCCAGCATATTATTGAGGATGAATGTTAATACACTTTGGCTAAAATATATGTATGATTTATGTCTATTTCATAATTTAAATTAGCTGCTTAATGATGCGTAGCTGCTATCTTCTCTTTATCCATTTACCAATGCAATTTAATTTCAGGAAGAATCAAAGCATGTTTTCTAGGCTTGACTGAACATCCTTAGGAAAAAATGTCCTCAAAATGAGGAGGAAAGATGACAGGTAGTTCTCTAACTAAATCCACAGATTTTGATTCTTTATCTTAAATGGCACTCCGTGTCATTTCCATCAACATCCTCTCCTTAGAGATGGGTAAACCGTGCCACGGAGTCTTCAGCACGCTGTAAAATAGGATGTGCAAGGTGAGGCTGGGCCTTCCTGAATGACCAGCGGTAAAGGTGAGAGACCAGTGGGAGCCAGAGCTTTTTTTTTTTTTTTTTTTTTTGTGAGACAAGAGTCTTACTCTGTCACTCAGGCTGGAGTGCAGTGGTCTGATCTTGGCTCACGACAACCTCCGCCTCCTGGGTTGAAGAGATTCTCGTGTATCAGCCTCCTGAGTAGCTGGTATGACAGGTGTGCACCACCATGTCCGGCTAATTTTTTGTATTTTTAGTAGAGACGGGGTTTCACCATTTTGGCCAGGCTGGTCTCGAACTTCTGGCCTCAAGAGATCTTGAGATCTTCACGGCCTTCCAAAGTGCTGGGATTACAGGCATTAGCCACTGTGCCCAGCCGAGCTGGCGATGTTTATTTGGTCATCATAGGAACTATCTGCCTCTCAGTCACACTCATTCTTAAACACCTGTCATACATTCAGAAGCAGGTGATGTAAGAGGAGTCATTCTGAATCTATAATTCACACGGACCTCAGTAGGAAAGGAAACCAGAGCACTTGGTGCAGCTCTGTCCTTCAGGGTATCTGGTGGTTTCAATTAAGGCCTGTGTGCTCAAGGCCCTGAGTTTTCTGTTAGCAGCAGACAAAATGCCTAAAATCAGCTGTCAAGTCCCAGTCCCAGTCCCCAGCCCTGGCAGAGTCCCACAGACCTGGGTCCAGCCCTGTCCTGGGACTATGAACGACGTGGGAAGGGCGGGTTGGAGGAGAGGCTCAGGCTGCAGTCAGGCAGAGGGGGAAGGAATGGTTTTATTTATGCTGGGGGAAAACAAAGCTAATCCTTATACGAAATAGGACAGCAGCCGTTTCTTGACTATGATAGCTACCAGGCCTAATTGATTAAATAGAAACACCCTCAAACTTCCCCAATTAACAATGCCTTTAACCTTCCCACCTTTTCTTCACAACCTACCAAGTGACAGCCTCCCCATTCTTTCTGGGCTGGAAATTTGGTCTTACATGGAAAGGATGACCCTCAAATTGGTGACGAAGTGGAGACAAGAAAGGGACATGACAGAATCAGGGAGCCCAGTTAATTTACAAGGTAGAACAGTATCCCTTGAACAACCAGCAATGGTTGTATCTCTCCAAACTCGTGGGTGGATGAGGGAACCACCTACAAGCAGACTGGACGTAACTTTGGGAGGGACGTAGATGAGACGTACTCCTGGGAAGAGGGGACAGATAAAGCCCTGCTCCTCCAGGACAGCGCTCATGACCACCGGGCAGCTTCCTGGCTGGAGTTTGGGAGAAGACCTCAGGGAAGAAGTCAAGACATCTTTATCGAACTCATGGCCGCAAAAGCCAGACTCCTGGGGACAGAGGCCTGCTTGGCCAGCAACATCAGTGAGGGTCCTTCAGCAAGTTCCTGAGACCCTCTGGCCCCACTTCCTCCACCTGTTGGCCACGCCATGGCAGACAGAGCTCCTGAACACGCACCATCAAGCGGTCCTGGCTCTGGTCTGTTCCTCCTGGTCATGTGGAAGGCTAGCAGGACTGGACAGGCCAGTGGGTGGGCAGGAAGTGTCGCACTTTAAGGACTGGCATCTGCGTCCCTGGATGGCACAGAGTCCTACGTCCGAGAGCGACAGTGGTGTTGCTGGTCCTTCCGCACTCTGTGGCTACCTAGATTGGCTGGTTCACTTCCATGAAATCAAGCCAGCCCCATCAAGACAATCTCTCTGATGTATGCCCTATCTTAGTTATTAGAAGTTACCCTTTCCATTTTTTTCTTTTCTACGAGGGGCAAATTCCCTTAGTCAGAAGGAATAAACAATTTTAATACCAGTGAGACTAAAGGCCAAACAATACTTTATACTGAAAATGATAAAAACCTCCATCAATTCCAGGATAACTCAGAGTAATATGGACCAATTCCCGCCTGTCCTACCTGGAGGAAGGTAAAGATGATAAAGGAGAGAGCATGGGGAATAAAGAAAGCCGGCGTCTGCATTCGCTCCTATGCCCCTCCAAAGAAACAGAGCTGAGTTTTAAGCAAAAAACAACACACAAAGAAGATGAAAGATCTGTTTTTACTTCTAGCCTTTTGAGTTCATCTATTTACTTACTAGTATCAACCAAGTTAAATAGAATGTGTATTTAAATTTTCTGAGCCTTCTACAGGAATGATTGTTTCATTATTCATCAGGCCTTTGCATCTCTTGTACTGCCGGTTTTAAATATTTTCTACCTCCGATCAGGCTCTGCATTTCCTGACACCTAGGACCATTCTCTGTAGCTCCACTGCCACAGCCAACAAATGCTGACAATCGAGCCTGCAAAACGCGGCAGTGTGAGACTTTCCCGTGTCACTGATACATTCAGAAGAGAGAAAGAAAACCAGCAAATACAGTTGGTACTAGATAGCAGCCACTATTCCAAGCAACTTACACATGACATCATTTAATCTTCAGGACAATCCAGGAAGCAAGCAGGATTGGCATATCAGTCTTACCGAAAAGGACACTGCGGCACAGAGATGTCAGATAACTCCCCCAAGGCTACACGAGTCAATGGGGATACCAGGATGTAACTGGGGATGCCTGACAACAGGGCCTGGGCTTTCAACAGCTGCTCACACTGCCCTCATGAGACATCCTGCCGGGACTGTTTTCTATTTAAGAACATATGAGGGGCTTCAAACATATTTATAAGGTTCTCCACCAAGAGACGCACATTGCACAAGGCTCCCAGTGCTGCCGAAGGCTCTCCGTAACCCGTCTTCTCCCTTCCCAACTGTTGATTTCCTGTCACTCTCCTGCTATAGCCTAGTGTTTTCCAAACCATGGTCGTGACTGTGACCCAAAGGGTGAGTCACAACCAGATTTTAAAAATAAATTAAATAAGAATAGAGACGAATGGAAAATGCCGCGGCGTGTGCCACATGGCACGGACACATTTGGTTTCACTGCTCTGCTTCTCTGTGCATCAGGTCCCGAGATGGGACGGTTCTTCCCTGTGGAGCACAGCTCAGACGCCTACCACCCGGGCCCTGCACCAAATCATGCTGCCTTGACACAGCAGGTGCTAGATACACGGCTGCTAAATGTACAAACAGACACACCAGGGAGCACCTCCAGGTCAGTGTTTCGGTAAATCTGAGTGGGAGCATTCTGTAAGTCAAGGCTTGTTGCTAGGTACTTACCTGATTTTTTTCAAGACTGGATAAATAAGGAAAACTGAGGCTACCAAACTATGTATGAATCAAAGCAAACCAGAGCAAAACACATACAAATGTACAAATATTAAATACCATGGCCTTACCCCTGCGCCCAGGGTACACGTGTGGGTAGTACTCGTAATAAAGATCTGGCTGATCAAGATTTCCAAAGGGTTCAAATTCCATCTCAGCATTCTGGAAAAGGCCCAACTTCACTAGTAGTGCCAGCCTCACAAACCAGAGCTAAAAACAAAATACAATGGAAACAATAGGTTATCTATACATATCCAGTTCAGAAATTGCTATTCCTTATGAAGTTGGTGTTAGAGATTAATTTCTCATATATTATAATAAGGGCGAACCTAACTTCCTATCTTTGCATATTTACACAATCGTGTTTAAAAAAGCAGAACATGGTCACTCTGCGAGGTGAGGTCATGAAAAATAAAATCCGACATTTGAAACATGCTGAATATTTAATTCTGAGATATCACTCACGCCTGCAGTTCCAGCTACTCGGGAGGCTGAGGTAGGAGGATTGCTTGAGCCCAGGAGTTTGAGTACAGCCTGGACAACATAGCAAGACCCTGTCTCTAAAAAAAAAATTACTATTGAGCTTAATAACAATGTGAATAATTTTACGTAACTGTTTACTCTTAATAAGTAAACACTGCTTACCGAGCAGGTGTGTGTGCAAAGCACTGTGCTAGGTGTCATGAAGCTGGAAAGGCACCAAAGGAATGCGCCGCCTAGTGGAGGGCGGGGGAATGACGGCGGGAACGGGAGCAGGAAGGAGCGGACGCGCGGGGATGGGTTGTGTTTGAGGGCAGCTCTCAGGGCTGCGGAATTTCAAGGGGCCACAGGCTCGTTCAGGGAACGTAAGGACAAAGGCACAGAGTGGACAAAACACGACGTACGAGAGAACAGTGTGCTCTGGCAGCATCTGGGGTACATTCAGGAAAACGGTGGGAATTTGCATCAGAGAGCTGCACAGCCAGAGACTGGGGATTAAAAGGGGAACCTAATGTGATCTGACTTTACTGATGAGAAGAGTGAATTTCACTAAGTGTCCGCTGAGGGATGGATGGATAAAGGAACGTGGCACTACACACAGTGGAATACCACTCAGCTTTCATGGAGGGAATCCCATTGTTCGTGATGTGGATGAGCCTGGAGGACATGACGTTAGATGAAACAAGCCAAGCACAGAAAGACAAACAGCGCATGACCTCGCTTACACACGGAATCTGAGCACACTGGGCTCACAGAAGCAGAGTAGACGGTGGGTGCCGGGGCTGGGCAGCGGAGGTTTGAGAGATGTTAGTCAAAGGACACAAAATTCAGTCAGACAGGAGGAATAAGCTCAAGAGATCTATTGCAGACACGGTGACCACAGTTACAAACAACGTATACTAAAAATTGCTAAGACAGATTTTCAGTGTTCTCATTACACACACACACACACACACGAGAAGATGAAATTTCGCATGGTAGGCAATGGGAAACTATCCAGCTCTTGACTAGCACCGTTTCAGACCTAGTTGGAAAGGAGGGTGGTTCACCCTCTTTAGGCAGCCTGGTGGTCCCTGGCTCCCAGGAGGTCACCATATTGGTCTTGAGCTAGTGCCAACACGTGATCGGCAAAGTGCACTACGGCCCAGAACTCCTGGGCCCAAGTGACCCTCCTGCCTCAGTCTCCCCAGTAGCTGGGACTACAGTCATGTGCCACTGTGCCGGGCAGTTTTTAAGCAGGAAAGTGAGATGATCAGAAGTGTGCTTTAAGAGTTTTTTTGGAGGTAGTTTATGGAATGAATGTGAATAAAGAAACTTGAACTAAGTTCACATAGGAGGCTTAAGCAACACTGCAATGAGAATTTGAACTGCGGGTGGTGATGGGTTGGAGAGAAATGATAGAAAAACAGCCTAGGATTTGGCAAACCAGTGGACGGACAGGTGATGGGGGGAAAGCGGCTCTTCTTGTCAGGTCTTGCGGGAAGAGGAAGAAGGAGAAGCAGCCTGCTAGAAATAGCTAAGCTGTCAGGGCTCCCCAGAGCTGCTCCTTTCCAAAGCTCATCACAGTTCTGAAGGATCTGGTGATCTGTTTAGTCCCGGGGGATTCCCATGTAAGCTAGAAGAACAGTTGAAAAACTCCCCAGGGAAAGGTAAGAATTTATCAACGTTTGCAGCTGTTCCTTCTTCTCAGATGAGTTTCCTTTTGTTCACAAGTCTATTTTGTGCATTTCCTTTTCTTTTTTTTTTAAATTTCAGAGCAAGTGATATGCCAGGAGGAGCAAACCCATGGCACATGGACTCTCCGTCCTTGGGGTAGACAGAACCAACTGCTCCTGTCACTGTTTCCTACTGGGCCCAGACACACCCCAGATCCCCGCACAGGTCAGCTGCTGCTGCCAGTCGTGAGGCGAACCTGCCTGCTGACCCAAAGCCATGCTGGTCCCACCATGAGACCGAGTGTGGGCACCTGTGAGCGTGCTTCTGGGGCGCACAGGCGTCCTGATGGGTCAAAGTGAGGATTCCAGTGCCCCAGTATAGTATATACATAATTAGGAGATAAAGAAGCAGGATATGAAAATACACTTTTTGTTACTGGCATGAAAGGCCATGGTCCTGTCCATGTCCCCAAACTGTGATGAGCCAGGTTAAACTACAGCCCCTGAAAGGTGTTCTCACCTGCAGTGAATCTGTCGTGTGGCTGGTGGGCAGCCCGCTCTTGCCGTAGCCCTGGCCGTGGGCTGTGAGGAGACGTCCGCACAGGTCCACTGCTGCCCTCCAGTTTCTGCAGCTCTGCAAGACATGGCAGAACATGTGACCAAACACACATGCAAGGCATGGTGGAATCCATGACCCAAACGCACAGCCTCTGGCTACAGCTGCTCACCTTGCTGGAAGCAGCGTCAGCCAGCCATTAGTAATCATGACAAGGTCAGTGTGCTGGCAGCACAGAGGGGAATGCCATTTGTCAACGCTGCACGTGTAATTAGGCAATAAGAGAGCCAAGCGTGAGATACAGTTCGCGCTGATCAAATCATAAAAACAGTAACATTTAGCAACTGATAGAACATCGGGAAGAGGCTTTTAATTGGAAAGCTCCGCATATCTCTCAATCTATACGACTGGCTTCCTTTTTAGCAGGATTGTCTTGAGATTTGTCAATTTAAAATCAATAAGGAAATTTTATGCTATGTGTTGGACATATGTATTTGTATCTGTAAGATCTGCATGTGACTATAAAATAAGTGGCTTTATATGTTCATAATTCTAATTTATCAATATGAAAAAATCAATGAACTATGTGAACACAACATGTTCCAGGCCCATGTGGCAATGCACGGCATACTTTCACATCGCGTAACGTTACGGCTTCAACACAGAAAGGCTGGCTGGTACCGACACACTGGCTGATTCGTATAGACTTCTGTGTTCATCTTTGCCCTTGTGCAATACAGAAAGGATGGCCGTTAGGCAAATGAATGGGAAAAGAAGGTCGGAATGTTTAAACCTTTTCAGAAGCTAAAAGTGGATGCTCACTCTGTCTTTTCTCAAGGTAATGGGCACTATCTTTGAATACTGTAGATGTCCTCATTTCTGCAGCCAGTCAATAAACATGCTTTAAGTACCTCCTGCCTGACAGAGACTGCCAGGCTGGCGGGGAGGTTAGTGAGCGAGCACTCATTAGTGGATGATCCAGCAAGGGAGACAGACAATTAAACAATATGTTTCTCAAGAATTAGCTAAATGATTTTGTGTGCATGCCAAGCACTTCTCTGACAAGAAGTTTAGGAGTTTACATATTTTAAAAATGTGTGGTAGAGCCTGCCACACACTTCTGTGTACTAGCTCACACACGCACTGCTCCCTCTCCACACCTCCTGCACTCCACGCCCGAACACAGAGAACTCAGGGCCTGCTCACGAAGCGCCTAGGAGGGAAATGAGTCTCAGCTTTGCACTACAGTTGTTCTGCAGTCCTTTATTTGGGCTTCCTCAGGTGGGAGCTAACGACCTGCTCTAATTCCAGCTGCAGTGGGGGCAGGGGGGGGCTGTGTTGCAGGCAGGAGAGTGGGGCTTGTGTCTTCCGGGGCTCTGACATGTGGCCTCACACTCACACTGCAGGCTCAGCAATGGCTGAGTTTACAGAGCTGAGGTCATCTGTACCACCTTACAGATGTGACAATTAAATAAGATATATGGAAGTGCTGAACACAGTGCCAGGCAGGAGGGAGGCATTAAAAATGTGAACGATGCTGTTAAAAATTCCCAAACCGTTTCTACATCAATCCAGAGTTGGCGTGTGCGTGCCCAGTGAAACTCTATGTGTGAGGGAAGGAACCGGTGCTGGGCCCGGAGCTTCAGACAGGCCAGGCTCTGAGTGAGCAGCCGGGGGACGGGCCAGGCTCTGAGTGAGCAGCCGGGGGACCTGGTGCTGCAGACATCTCAGTTTCCTCCAGGTCTTCTCAGGGCTTGATAGTTCGTTTTTAAAAAATGCTGAACATTCTACTGTCCAGATTACCAGTTTGTTTACCCACTGGCCTACGGAAGGACCTCTTGGTTGCCTCTAGTTTTTGGCAACTATGGATAAAGCTGGCATCCACATCTTTGGGCAGATTCTTGTGTGGATACAAGCATTCGGCACAACGGGGTGAGATGTCCAGGAGCGGAGTGCAGTCACCGGAGTGCTGGGTTGTATGTAAGAGTGCGTTTAGTGTTGCAGGAGTCACCAAGCTGTCCTCCTAAGTGGCCGCGCCACCTTGCCTTCCCCAGCAGCGCGGGGTCCTGCGGTTGCACATCCCACGGCACTTGGTGGTGTCCGTGCTCTGTTTTTCAGCCACTCCAACTGGCATGCGTTTCACTGTCTGGTGAACTTTCCACCGTTCTCTCACAGTTTTTCCTTTCACTGTACCTGCCACAGCCTGACAGTGAGTACCGGCCTCCATGGCACCAACCAGCGAGCTGCAAATATTAGCAAGACAACTCAGATTTCTTAAAATATATCTTGTAGCCTTTTTTTTTTTTTTTTTTGGAAAGGAGGAGACCAGAGCATACATCGTGCAGTTGGAGTCTGGTTTCCTTCACTAGCTGGTGCGTAGCCACTGGACCCAGTCAGAGAACCACTGATCGATGGTGAAGATGAAATCGGTGCCACGTTCCCCCAAACCGTCCACACTACAGCAAGTAATACAGGATTTCTGTGTTCTGGTTGACAGTTCAGAAATATTTTTAGATTGGTTAAGATAATTTACTAAAACAATCTCCAAATGCCTTCTCTAGTCTAAATTCAATGCAATAATCACTTTATATAATACAAATGGCTCTGTATATTCTCTTTGAATTGCAAATGTGAACGAGTGAGAGGGAAAGAGATTGTGCCAAGTCTGAACCAGTTCTATATATGCATCTAGGCAGACTCTGTATCCAGGGGCAACTAATAACTGCTCCCTTCCCGGTTCCCTACGCCTAAGGATCTGGCCTGTCCTGCTAGAGAGGCTGAGGCCCTCTTCCCTCAGGACATGCCCTATGGTGAGGACGGGCAGGAGTTAATCAGGGAGGAGGAGGGGGGCAGAGACCCTCGAAGAGGACAGAATGTGTGCAAAGCCTGGCGAGAGCAGGCACTGGGGGGCACAGGGAGCAGAGGGCAGGGTGCAGGGCCCGAGGGGATGCAGTAAGGACCAGGTGGCCGGAGGCAGGAGGTGGAGGAGGGGCCGAGCAGGTGAGGATGAGGGGAGGCTGGGGAAGCAGGTGAGCATGGGTGGCACAGGAGGGGAGGCAGAGGAGGGTCGGGTGTGCTGGCCTTTGCAGGCTTCCAAGAGCACAGGCCACAGCATCTGAAGGCCCCAGTCTCCCTGCACTGATGGGGTGAACTTAAGGCGTCTGTGTAGATGTGAGTAAAGCTATGAAGAGGATGTTCCAGCAGCCAGGCCTGGTGCTGGCAATCTGTGCACATCCTGTGGACGCCCCCCACCCCCTACTGCCTGAGTTGGTGGGCAGAGCTCACAGGAGCCCAGAGGCCTGCCTCCTGTGCACCTGCACGGTGAGAAGGTTCTGTGCTACCATGGAAGAGCTAGGCATGCACAGCAGAGCTCAGTAGCTGGACAGATACCGTATGGCCAGGAAGTCTACAACGTTCACTCTATGGCCTTTTACAGAAAATGCTGGCGGATCCCAAGTCTAGGCCCCTCGTGGCTCAGTAGTTCATTTCTGTCGACTTCAAGGATGACTGTGGGCTGACTTTAGCCCGCAAGTGGCTTGTGACTGATACCCGAGGATGAGGCACAGGAATGGAGAGGCTCCTGCAGTCACGTGACAGAGAACTTTACGGGTACGGCATGCCGTGATAACAAAGCAGGGGCCTGCATTTGGCATGTTTTTCCATTTCATTCTTTCATGACTGATTACTGTGAATTTCAGTTATTATTTATATTGATGGTGCAGAGTGGCAGAAGCAGGTGAGTATTTGTCCAGAGGGTCAGCGAGCAGACGTCGCCAAGAGGCAGCCCACAGAGGAACTCAACATCCGGCAGGTTCCAGATAAAGCCATTAGCAGCTTTGTTGAGAGCTGGTTGGACTGGAATCAGACGAGAATGAGATTTGTGGAAAGGCCGGGCGTGGTGGCTCACGCCTGTAACCCTAGCACACCGGCAGGCTGAGTCAGGCAGACTGCTTGAGCTTAGGAGCTCAAGAAGGGCAACGTGGTGTAACCCTGTCTCTATAAAACAAAAATGAGCTGCGTGTGGTGGCATCTGTAGTCCCAGCTACCTGGGAGGCTGCGGTAGAAGGATCATCTGAGCCCAGGAGGCTGAGATTGCAGTGACCTGAAATCATGACACTGTACTCCAGGCCGGCGGCAAGACTGAGAACCTGTCTTAAAAAAAACAATAATAAAAATATCTGTGGAAACTAAGAAGAGGGAAGCAGAGAGGTGGGCAGCTGTAGGAACCTCTAGGGAAGTCGGCATGACCGGGGTGCCAGGGGAGGAAAGGCCGACACTGGCCGCAGAAGGTGAGACACTCCGTGTCTGTGTTTAAGCAAGTGCCTGAGTGTGTAAAAACACAGAGGAGGAGGCTGTAGCTGGAGAACAGCTGATTACACATTAAGAAGAAAGGATGACTCATGGCTCAAGGTTCCAGGCGTCAGGGCATGCGGGCCGAGGGCCGTCGGCGGGGAGGACAGTCTGCCCGCCGACCTCAGCAGGTGTGTGTCCAGGACTAGGGACGTGAGGTGCTACCAGAACTCTGTTTTGGCTCCAAAGCTGGGGGAATGTCACTCATCTTTAAAAGTGAGGAGGAAGGGGAGGGGTGGGAGGCTTGAGAGGGGTAGAGACAGTCTAAAAGGGCAGTGGGAGAGACCAGAGCAACCTGGCAGGAAGGCCCTGCAGTGCTGATGATCCACTTGATGCTGCCAAGCGTCACTGCAGATGCTTGAATGTGAGAAATCCTCCCGCAGCCTCAGCTGCTGGGTGTCCATGCAGAGGAAGCTGGAGGCTGAACCTGTCAAGAGCGCAGGTATCTGAGATGTGTGCAGTGGAAGAATGAAGGAGCAGGCATTCTGGGATTTGGGAAAGGCATGTGTGAGATGTGGATCATGGAAACCACGCTGGGTAGAGAAGGAAGTGAAGTAATGAGGTGCATAGGCACAGTCAGCGAGCAGATCGGTAAGCCACGGCGTGCAGGAAGGCAGAAGAACCACAGGTGGGTGTGGATGCCACACTGACCAGCTGGCTGGCGGGAGAGGGCACTCAGGAAATGGCAGATGTGCCGCTGGAGCTGTGTAGGGTGTGGGTGATCATTAAGGCTCCAAGCGTGACCACGGGAGAAGTGGCCCCCACAAGAGCCAGAAGACGGCCTGGGAGAAGAACTGGGGAAGAGAGGGGCCCCTGGACTGGCTGGGCCGCCCCTGCTGACCCTGGAGTTGCGGGGTGAAGGGAAGGGTCTGGGAGGAGGACTACCAGGTCACCGCTCCTCAGCCATTCTCAGCTACCTGACCCCAGCCAGGCTGCTAAACTGTGCCTTGGTACCTGGTAAGTAAAACGGATGTATTAATAGTTCTTCGTGATTCTAGTGAGGATTAACAGTTAATACAGGTGAAGTACTCAGAACCATGCTGGGAGCCTGGTGAGCGCGCAGGCAACGCCAGCTTTTCTCCCCAGGGCTCTGCAGCGCGGTACCTTCATAACCTCTCCGCATACGTCTTCCCTGCTGAACTGTTGGACCGTTAGCCCTGTAAATGCGTGTGCTGTTATTATTTTCGGTCATAACAACATTATAAAGTAGGCATTATTATGACTTTTTTTTTTGAGACAGGGCCTCGCTCTGTCATCCAGGCTGGAGTGCAGGGGTGCGACCACAGCTTGACCTCCTGGGCTCAAGTGATCCTCCCACCTCAGCCTCCGAGTAGCTGGGACTACAGGCATGTGTCACCGCACCCAGCTAATTTTTGTATTTTTTGTAGAGACGGGGTTTTCCCATGTTGCCCTGGCTTGTCCTGCACTTCTGGGCTGAAGTGAGCTACTTACCTTGGTCTCCCAGAGTGCTGGGATTACAGACACGAGCCACTGTGCCTGCCACTATGACAAATTTTTGTATTTTTAGTAGAGATGGGGTTTCGCCATGTTGGCCAGGCTGGTCTTGAGCTCCTGACCTCTGGTGATCTGCCTGCCTCAGCCTCCCAAAGTGCTAAGATTATAGGCGTAAGCCATCACGCTTGGCCAATGATCATTTTAAAAATGAGAAACTTAAGGTTTTAATTTTCGTGGAAAGGAGAACAAAGAAGGTAATGAATAAATATTGGCAAAATCTGCATTTCCTCATCCATTACTTAGCGGCCATTTACTGACTGCCTGCTGTGGGCCAGGCACTGTGCTAGGCTGGGGGCACACAAGGCCGATGAAGAGGGCCAGGTCCCAGAAGCCAGGGCAAGTTTCCAACATCAGGTCACAAAGGTGAGATTTCAGTTCCAGGCAAGAGAGGCAACTAGGTGCTTCTAAACAGAGAAATGCATTTTGAAATAAAATGTTTGGAAAATAAATCTAGCTGCAGTGTACAGACTGACTGGGGCAGTCTAAAGACCGTACATGGTCAGGCGCTGCATCATCCGGCAAGGCAGCAAGAGAGCAGCGAGCAGCCGGCGCCCGGAGGGGGTAGGCGGTGCCGTGGCTGCTCCCTAGAGGGTGAGAGAGACCCGGAAACAAACTAACCAATAACAGACTAACGTGGAAATCCAAGGGATAGCGCGAACCTGTCTCTACCCACTCAGGGCAGGCCGGACGTGGAGATGCAGCAGGCAGATGAGCTGGGTTTTACAAAATGACAGAAGATACAAAAAATGACACGATGGTGGAACAGAAACGGGAAAGTGCCTGGTAAACGTGCAGATGGCAGGTTGCAGCTGAGGAGAGAAGACACCGGTTTGGGAGAAGCATGTGCCGGGGAGAGGTAACCCAGCGAGGGAGAAAGGCAGGCCCTCCCGAGAGGAGCGGGAGCAGCTACCACAGAGCATCTGCCCTGCAGCTGAGGAAGGCTGCCCAGGAGGGCACAGTGAAGGGGCAGGGGGAGGGCACAGTGAAGGGGTGGGGGCCCTGCGGTGCTTCTGCTCTTAGCTTCCAAGGACAGACCTGCCCTGCAGACACACAGGAAAGCTCACAGAATGCCCTTGATTTTTCGGGTAAGGGAATAAAGAAACCTACCTGGGGAAGGCACAGTGTGAATTCACAGTGTGAATGCCGGTGAGGCAAAGCCGTTACAAGACAGCTCTTAAGGCAGGCTGGGCTGGCGGAGCGGGCTTAGCTTGCTGTTCATATTGTCAACAGAAGCACCCAGTCACTCCCTCACTTAAGAAGCATCAACTGAGCACCTAAGAGGAAGTACGTCCTACATCAGACAACAGGAGTACAAAGATGAACTCGGTGTGACAGTCATACAGAACATACGGCTACCAAACAGTGCATCAACACAGATACAGATGCTCCGTCCATACCCATCGTAAGTTAGAAATACCATGAGTTGAAAATAAGTGGGCCGGGTGCGGTGTTTCATGCCTGTAATCCCAGCACTTTGGGAGGCTGAGGCAGGCGGATCACAAGGTCAGGAGATCGAGACCATCCTGGTTAACATGGTGAAACCCCGTCTCTACTAAAAATACAAAAAAATTAGCCAGGTGTGGTGGTGGGCACCTGTAGTCCCAGCTACTGGGAAGGCTGAGGCAGGAGAATGGCATGAACCCGGGAGGCGGAGCTTGCAGTGAGCCGAGATTGCACCACTGCACTCCAGCCTGGGCGACAGTGAGACTCTGTCTAAAAAAAAAAAAAAAGTAAATAAGTGAATGCAGGCCGGGCACGGTGGCTCAGCACTTTGAGAGGCCAAGCTGGGTGGATCACCTGAGGTCAGCAGTTGGAGAGCAGCGTGGCCAACATGGTGAAACCCCAGCTCCACCAAAAATACAAAACTTAGCCAGGTGTGGCGTGAGCACCTGTAATCCCAGCAACTTGGCAGGCTGAGGCAGGAGAATCACTTAAACCCAGGAGAGAGGTTGTAGTGAGTGGAGATCGCACCACTGCACTCCAGCCTGGGCCACAGAGCCAAACTCCATCTCGGAAAAAATAAAAAGAAAAGGAGTGAATGCACCACCTAGCCTACTGAATGTTCCAGCACAGCCCAGCCTACCTTAAACATGCTCACAACACTTACATTAGCCTACAGTTGGGAAAATCAGCCAACACAAAGCCTGCTTTATAAAGTGTGGGACATTTCATGTCGTTTCTTGAATTCACTGAGTGAGAAACAGAATAGCGTATGGGTGCTCACAGCGCAGTTCCCACCAAGTGGGGAGTGCTTTTGCACCATCATAAAGTTGAAAAATCGTAAGTCAAACCACAGAAGTTGGGGACTCTACATACACACACATGTGTAAACACAAGCAGCAGACCCTCCATCTGCTGGGGAACGGGTCCAGGAGCCCCAGGATACCAGATCCATGACTGCTCAAGTCCTTGGTCGGTCCTCCGTATCTGCAGGTTCCACACATGTGGATTCAACCAACCACGGCTGAAAGGTTGCTGTGCACACCTCACCGTGTTTCCCATCTGCGGGCGGTGGAATCCGTGGATGCAGAACCTGTAGATATGAAGGCCCAGTGTATGTGATGTCCATATGAAACACACACACGCACACATATGTGTGTTTATGAAATACGGACACTCCAGCGTGGGAGACACCGAGACCGGTGGCACGGGGCAGGGAGTCTCACATGATGAACAAGAGCAATGCACGTGAACGAGGGGATGCCGTCCCTCACAGGGCAGAGGCACAAGCGGCACAGCTTGGACACACTTGACAGCTCTGTGAGGACACTGCTGGCACTGATGCCTGAGGATTCAGGAGGAAACGGGCCAACACATGGCAGAGCACGTTCAAGGCACTGCAGAGCGGGGACAGCTGGAGGATGAGGTCGGGGGATGGTGGGGGTGAGGCTGAGCTGAAGCTGGAGCTACAGGCTGGACCCCAGAGTGGCAGACCCCAGGGTAGCAGGCAGGAGGGGAGGACAAGAACCCGGGCGGCTTGGAGGGGAGAGAATGAATTCTAAGGACTAAATCCAGAGTGAAGCGACTGTTGCCAGGACCCCACTGCCATGCTTATCTGGATCACACGACGAAGTGAGATTTCTTTTGAGATCACACGTGTCTGGTTTGAGTGACTGGTTACGATGGGTACTGGCTGCCAAGTGGGTCACATTTCCCAAAACTGAATGAGCTGAATCTGCAGTCCTACGTGCTGATGGAAATATAATTAAATCACATATGCAACATACTATGTGCTAAAAATTATATCCTTTGAAACCATTTAAATTTATGATAAAACATTTTAGATAGCTTAAAAATGTCTGAGGGGTACCTAGTTTTCTAATTCTTTGCGGGGTATCATGTGGATAAAAAGGATACTGAGCTGGCTTCGTGAACAAGGCACAAAGAAACAAGGCCTGAACTAGCACAGGAGCAGAGGGGCAGGGTGGAGGAGACAAACACTCATGTGAATTATTTAGGAGGTACAAGTCTTGGATTCTGGCCAGGGCAAATGGGTACTACCGTAAGCTAATTGGGAGGACACAGCAGAAACAGCAGGCTAAGGTCGTGGGTGCTGGTGAGCTGGCTACATGCTGGTGAGATGATGACGCAAACTGACACCTTTTAAACACTCACAGTACTGTCAGGCAGGTTAGCTGCTTAAACAGAGTTAGCGAACACCCCTATCTACCACCGCATCCCCGTGCACACTGTGGAATAACACAAACAGTAAAGTATGAAGTCAGCTGTGGACAGTGACACAGTGTTATTCTCAGACGCATCCTTGTCATCTCTTTTCAAAACACATACACTGTTTTGTATCCTTTACTCAAACTTTCTTATATCCTCAAATATTGTCTTGGGACATGATTTATAATGGCTGCATGAAATTCAATCACACACACGTACACATTATTTGTTAATTTGATATTTGAACATGTGTCACCTTTTCAGAAACTATAAAACTGTTCACTAACCGAACACCATTCAACAAGAGCTGCTGGTGCTATGGAACTGGCTGAATGACACTCTACTCGTTTTATCTAAAAGCTCTTCATCAAGGGTCTCTGGGATGACAATGAGTAATGAAGATAATGAGATAATCCTCTGCAGCTACGATGACTAGCTGTCCCAGGATAAAAGAAACCAAGAACATATTCCCTTGAGTCCAAGGAGTCGACTTTTTGCCTGTCACAAATAAAAGCAGTACCAACAGCAACAGAAAAACCAAAGAGTCCTAGATAAAGAGGAAATGCAGTGGTTAGACAAAGGAAACTGCCAGTTTTTATAAACAAAAGTTATAAACAGTTAAGAAGAGAAACTGTAAATAACGGTTAAGTTCTACCAGTAACCCGGAGTTGTCCTTTTGCACTAAAAGTGTTCAACTGTTTTCTTCTGGAAGCATCTTTGGGAGTGAAGACCACCATTTACTTTGAGTAACAAATGAACAGGATCTCTGTACGCGGTATATTTTCCTTCCTTTTGTGGTCATACAACTCCCATTTGTGTCCAATAAGTTGGGCCTTTTCAGGTTGTACTTATCAACTGATTTGCCTGGCTCTGTGTGAAAGGCATTCCAATTTCATCAAAGTTGTGAGCGTGCTGACCAGGTCGAAAGCAACAGAACAGGCCATGGGAAACACAATTATATCAACGATTCAGAACAGATGACGGCCCAGTCTTCAGCTGGCCACCCTGGAGTGGGAGATGACAGTGAGTCCGTTCTAGACGAAGGTGCGGCTGGCTGCTCGGTGTCGCCGAGCCCTCACACACCCCCGCTCCAGTCAGAGCTCACCTGCACTTGCTCATTGCAAGATGAGTACCCTGAAACCAACCTCAAACCTGATCTCTCTTTTTTATTTTTGAGACGGAGTTTTGCTCTTGTTGCCTAGGCTGGAGTGCAATGGCACGATCTTGGCTCACTGCAACCTCCGCCACCTGGGTTCAAGCAATTCTCCCGCCTCAGTTTCCTGAGTAGCTGGGATTACAGGTGTCCACCACCATGCCCAGCACATTTTTGTATTTGTAGTAGAGACGGGGTTTCACCATGTTGGCCAGGCTAGTCTTAAACTCCTGACCTCAGGTGATCCACCCGCCTCGGCCTCCCCAAGTGCTGGGATTACAGGTGTGAACCACCATGCCCAACCTGAAACCTGATCTTAAAGGTGCCTTTCCTGCTCATGGTGAAACCCTCCTATTCTTAATTCCTATCTCTCCTTTAGCTCCTTGGGGCAGTGGCCTCATCTAATGCATTGCTTTTTAATTTCTAAAAGCATTTCTTTAGTGTGGCACTTGGCATGCACAAAAAATTGTGGAACAGACAGTAAATTCATAGCACTACAAGACCAATGCTTAACCATGCTAGTAATCAAATAAATGTAAATTATAATTTACTAGTGAGTTGATCTTCACTAGCAAAAAAAATAAAAAGCAAATGTCATTGTTAGCCTAAAAAATTAGATTTTTTTTAAAAAAAGATACAAGTCAGGGTAGGCAAGGAGATGCTACAGCCGGTGCACTCAGGTGCTGAGAAAACAATCTGGAACAACAATGGAAGTATTTATGAACAGACTTTGACCTCAGGATTCTCCTTCTAAAGAAATAATCACATCTGTAGAATTCTGTATAAGACAGTTCATCTTAAGATTATTTATAATAACTTCAGATTATGTGGCTATTAAAATGTTTTTAAAGACCCTTTGATATGGGGAAATGCTAAATATATATATAAAAAATAAAAGACATAAACTGATAGAAGCATATGAATTTCATGCATAGCATATATACACAAATATGTATATCCATCTTCATACATGTACACTATGTATAGTATATATACACACACACATACGTATAATACATACACTGAAATGTAAAAGGACAGTGGTTACATAAGCAATCTTTTTTTCAATTTTTCTTTTGTCTTTCAGATACAGGAACTTGCTATTTGTGAAGGCAGGAAAAAAAGAGTTTTGTGAATTAAAAAATAATGATGGATCAGCACTCATGCAGACAGGGCTTTGATGTCCTGGCCTGTCAGAAATCAACCGTGTGTGTGTCTACTTCTGTCCACGCAGTGATGCCCTCAGAGAGGATCGTCTCTACCCATCTCTGTACCTAGAACAGTGCTTGATATGCAGGAACCAAATTGATGCTGGTTAAAATAATACAACATTTTCACAACAAGTATGGAAGGTGTAAGTTACTACTAAGTACAGCAGCTAAAGCATAAGCAAAGTTTTTGGGTTTTTCTGAAAAATAAAAGGATTTTGATACAGTAGATACGGAATCTCCTGATGTTCAATTCTGTGATGCCATACAACGCCCAGTGAACTCAATTTGTTTTTTATTTTATTTGTTTCTGAGATGGAGTCTTGCTCTGTTGCCCAGGCTGAAGTGCAGTGGTGTGATCTCAGCTCACTGCAACCTCTGCCTCCTGGGTTCAAGCGATTCTCCTGCCTCAGCCTCCCGAGTAGCTGGGACTACAGGTGTGCACCACCACGCCTGGCTAATTTTTGTGTTTTTAGTAGAGACGGGGTTTCACCTTGTTGGCCAGGATGGTCTTAATCTCTTCACCTCATGATCCGCCTGCCTCGTCCTCCTGAAGTGCTAGGATTACAGGCCTGAGCCACTGCGCCCGGCCCTAAATTTGTTATCTATTTGATGGACCTCAGAGGCAACTAGAATTTGTGTGGGTACAAAAAAGTATAAACGGGAAAATCTGATTATGGATACTTATGTATGTTTTAAACAAGTAAGAAATATTTTACAGTAAGGGCTTCTGTCTCATTTTATACCCACTATGTATAGACACTCACCACCAATCATTTACACGTTTAATAAAATTATTTGCAAGGACTTTGCAAATATAAAGTACTCCATAAAATAGTAAAACATATCATATAAAAGCCTTCAGCTTTTGCCATGATTTCATATTCTAAGACTTGTTTTCTATGTCTCACACTAGATCACAACTATTAAAAATAAAGCAAACGCCTACCATCTTAATTATTCATTTCTTGGGGAAATGTAAATCTTTTAAAAAGTGGCTTCTTTCCTGACTGAAAATAGAAAGCAGAAATGTTTATGCTCTTGTTACAGTTTCTCCCAATATAATTTTCCCACAGATGACTGAATGTGAAAGATTTACTTGGATAATTGCTGCTATTGATTAATTGTGTGCTATTAGAGTGAGCAATTTACTGGTTAATATCGATTGGTCTATAAATGACATGTAGTCCTATCTACAAACTTACACCAACCTGAGAGTCAATCTTCTAGGAGTCAGAACAACCCAATTCCCTGAGACAATAACACAAAAGAGTATGCGGCACACAGAGTCTGGGCAGCCCTTTCCAACTGCATCTCCAAGTGGAGGCGCAGAGGACTCACTGCTGGCAGACCTGCTGGGGGACACGGAGTGGGAGCAAAGGGGCAAGGCCCAGACCCAGCCTCAGACCTCAGCTGGGGAGGGCCTCCACTGCAATTCAGGACAGAGGTGACTGAGAGAGCCCCTTCATCTCTAATTTAGATGTGGCATCAGAGTCAGACACATCAGTAGAGGAAACAGAAAGATGATTTTTTCTTTTTTTTTTTTTAAAGACAAGGTCTTGCTTTGTTGCCCAGGCTGGAGCGCAGTAGTGCGGTCACGGCTCACTGCAGCCTCGACCGCCTGGGTTTAGGCAATCCTCCCACCTCAGCTTCCGGAGTAGCTGGGACTACAGCTAAGTGCCACCACATCAGGCTAATTTTTAAATTATCTGTAGTTAAGGTCTCCCTATGTTGCTCAGGCTGATCCTGAACTCCTAGACTCAACTGATTCTCCTGCCTTAGCCTCCCAAAAGTGTTGGGATTACAGGCATGAGCCACTGTGCCCAGCCAGATGATTTTCTTTGTATAATCATTTAGAAAAACATTAAAGGAAAAAAAGAGAAGAAAACACATGCTATTTACCATTATAATTTATACTTTCCCAAATGGCGATTTTTTCTGATAAGAGAATATAAAATACTTGGCCACGCAGGGCAGGAAAGGAGGTGTGTATGGGAACAAGTGCACGTGCGGGATCCAGGGTGGCACCGAGTGAGTCTGGTGTGGGAACCGGTGCACGTGCGGGATCCAGGGTGGCACCTGAGGAGTCTGGTGTGGAACGGTGCACGTGCAGGATCCAGGGTGGCAACTGAGGGAGTCCTGGTGTGGGAACGGGTGCACGTGCGGGATATAGGGCGGCACCCTGACTGAGTCTGGCAGGTCCCGTTGTGCGGCCCACCATCATTTGTGGTTTTCAGAGGTTTCTGGGTTTCGCAGACGTGGCTAAGGAATTACTGACCTGTTTTTAAAAATTAACAGAAGCTTGTACATAGTAGGTGGCCTTTTGTAATTTACTTTTATTGCTCAACATTGCTTCTGAAATTTATTCATACTGATGAATATGGCTCTAGTTCCACACGATGATTTATTTCAATCGCTCCAAAGCATTTAATCGATTATATAGAACATAATTCTCTTCTTTTGAATATTGAATATTAAGGTTTTAATAAAATGTTTGGCTAAGTAATACTGCAGCAAACATTCTTGAATGTCTTTTACACACATGTACAAGTTTTTCTAAAGTATATAATTGAAAGTGGGATTGTTGAGTCAAAGGTTATACAAAGCATGTACTTTATCAACTTTTGTTTTTTTAATTTTTTTTTTGAGATAGGGTTTTACTCTGTCACCCAGGCAGGAGTGCAGTGGCTCAATCATGGCTTACGGCACCCTCGACCTTCAATTCAAGGCTCAGGGGATCCTCCTGCCTCAGCCCCACAAGTAGCTGAGACTACAGGCATGTGCTACCACGCCTGGCTAATTTTTGTACTTTTAGTAGAGGCGGGGTTTTGCCATGTTGCCCAGGCTGGTCTTGAACTCCTGGGCTCAAACGATCCACCTGCCTCGGCCTCCCAAAGTGCTGGGATTACAGGTGTGAGCCACCGCGCCCAGCCTTATTAGCTATTGTTAAATTGCTCTGCAAGGCAACTCATGTTCCCATCAGCAATGTGTGCTGCCTACCCTTACCAACTGGTGCTGCCAGTGTGACAGGCTTGTCAGTTTCCCTCTTCTTTAGTGTTTCTCCTGGTAAAAGCCTCCAACTGGAGGCATGGTAGACATTTCCTTGGCCACACATGTCAAGCACACGTGTTCAGAGGTTTACTTTTACAGCCTCGGCAGAGCACAGCCTCAGCCTGCTGATCTTCAGACTTGTCCAAGAGGTGATGTGGAACCAGCAGAGCCAGGGCTCTTGGTTAATGGACAAATGCTGGAGAGGGGACGACTTGCCTGGAGGAACCAGGATAGCATCGTGCTCTAATGCCGTGTACTCTTCCTTCCAAGGTGGAATGTGACTTTGGCTACTGTGAGAGCCAGAGCCAGTTCTTATGATTGCATGCTGCCTGCTATTTGAAATTATAATTGCTTATTTTCTTAGTGTGCTTTATGCTATTTTTATCTCATTATTTTCTACCTTATTCCCCTTCCTGGTGGCCCTCCTCCATTTTCAATGATAGATGCCAGAAATATGCAGCAAAGAAATTCTTTTAAAAATCAGAATCTAAAGTATACCACATAAAACTTTTAACTTTGTGAAAGAAATATTATGAAAATCTCATAATTACTGTACATGACATGTAACATTCTAATAATGAAGTTAGTTTGATATGAGATAAAGATTTTAGATAACAATTACTTTTACTTTTTTTTCTAGGAGTACGATACAGGGTCTATTTGAAAAACTGAAAACAGGCATCACACAACTTCCAAATGATGAGAAAAATAGTCTAATCAAAATCACTCAAGTAACTAATAGCACGTACATAACTTTTCTCCATCTAAGACTCAAAGGGAATATTACCTCTATATACGATACCATTAAAATGAGTAACACGTCCTCCTCCCAGGCTGTGACATCCATTTCCCTGTAAATTACAATCTTAGGAAACTCTGCCATAACTTAGGAAAATAATTCAGAAACCCTTTCCTGGCTGCCTTAAAGACAACAGGAATTATTTTAGGACACACTAGAATGCAAATACCAGGGCAAGGTAAAGATCCTTTCGTTAGTACATTTTTCACCTTACGTAAGCTCCCTTGTTAGTCCTGTTAATAAAATTTCTGATGGTCTCAAGTATTTCCATTGTATAACACACATCAAACCATTGTATATATTTATTAATAACAGGAACAATCAAAGAGGGTAAAAAATAGCCTGTAGAAAAAATCCATCACAATGAACATGCATGGCTTTGTGTGTGATTTTTAAACCACTATTATAAAGCCCCGTCATGCTGCCAGTTCAGTCCCTGCCTCAAGAGGATACATCACAGCAGTTTCTCCATGGCCAAACCGAGGGGCCACGCCCACACCCTCGGGAACAGAGCATGGGCCAGGGAAACGGCCACCCTGGAGATCCGTAACTGCATTAGCAAATTATAGAGGATACAGATACTTAGAAATTAGCTGTTTTTCCCCCTTTAAAAAAGAGTATCTCCATCTCCCTCCTTTCCAAAGCTTTCCAATCATAGAAATAATTACAGAATCACTTCGGTAAAAGAAACTCAATGAAGCATTTGACTGATGTTTACTCACATTTAAACTTAGTGTGATGTGTGAAAAGTCTGCTAACCCCCTAAGCAAGGGATGCTTGTTTACCTTTTTGAGGACACGCTTCTGTAAATGTGGTAAAAGATATTGGGAAGAAAGGCAATTTGGGGAGCGCAGTTTCCAGTGGTTGACAGGCTACCAGAAGCATTCGGAAACCAAACACCTATACCTGAGATCATTTCCCGCTGCTATTTTAGGAGAGGGTCTCTGCCTGGGTTTTTGCACTTACTCCAAGTTAATGAGTACAGACTTCTGTGAGTATGTTGGGCGACCATGTGAGTGACAGTTCCACAGCTTGGGGAGCGTGGTGCAGAGGAAGGAGGAGAGTGAAGCGTCTCTGGGGAAGGTTTGGTTTCTGAGTCTGGAAGGGTCCTTCAGTCTCTACAAGTGGGGGAACCCCTGGGAACTTTACTCTGGGGCAAAAGAGGCCTGAGGGATTCATGCTGGAGCTCTCAGGATTGCCACCAGTTAGAGAAGCAGGGCTGTGGGAACTGGTATTCAAGATGTGGTACAAGCAGCTTCTCTGCGGGAAGTGGATGCAGGTGATGGGGACAGAAAAGGGAAACTTCACTGCTGTGGGCTAGGAGTGCAGCTGAATTTGGGTCTGTGTCTGAAGACACTGATGGAGAATCATAAGAGTTACAATAAATTTGTGAATCTGGAATACATACTTCTTTTAAAAATAGTGTATGAGCTTCAAGTCAGCAACAAGTAAATTAAAAATAATAATAGAGAAGGACTTCTAAATCTGAGTAAATGCCATAAATGGTTAAGGCAGAACTTCACGGAGCAAGAGCCCTAACTTAGCAAACTTTACTGTTACTGCTTGAAAGAGAAGAGGCTTCATAAGTGCTTGCTCAATGAATACACGAAGAAACACAATGGAGAACTTGTTTGTTTCAATACCATCAGATGTAAGATCTTCTCATGGGCAAATCCTACCCCTGGACACAGCCCAGTCCTAGAAGCTGTATTGCAAAGCACAGTTCCCACAGCGCATAGATCCGACGGTTCAGAAATACTGAGTCATTTGGTGGGGAGCAGTCAACGAGCAAAACCACCACCAGCAACTGTTCTTTCCGCTGGGCTGTGCGGACTACGTAAGGGACACCGGGCAGTACTGGTACGTAAGGGACCACCGGGCAGCAGGGACGTACTGGTACGTTAGGACACCAATGGTCCTCCAGAAAAAAACTTTTTCATCAACCCTTTTTTATTGTGGGCACATTTATGAAGAAATAAGTTTGTAAGGCATGGACCCTTGACACACCATATAATTTATACAAATTTCCCATGTAAGTAGATATTCCTAAATACCAGTAAAAGTTAATTGCTTTCATTTTATATTTTAAAAAAAGAATTATGATATTTTTCTCCATACAAAGGAAGCCCATCCATACTGAGATTTTTGGGTGATACGTTGAAATATAGCCTTGAATTCCTTTATTGGCGCATTAATAATTTCCAGTCACTTTCCTTCTAAAAACAGTGAGACATTCTCCAGACATGTGCCATATTTTTCTTCTCCCCTTTAGTTTCTCCATCTCTCCTCTCCCCTTCCTTCAAAGTACAGATGTGAACAGCCAGAAGACAAAGGAATGAGGGAAAAGTGGAGTGAAAAGTCTCCCCAAATCTTTTTTAATTCCCAATTTAAGACCCAGCTCCACACCTCTAGAAACAGTCAACGAATTGTAAGGGCATCTTTTTAATAATAGTTTACTGCAATATAATTCACATACCGTAAAATTCATTTCTTGAAAGTGCATTATTTAATTGTTTTTCAGTATATTCAGCCAGAGTTACGCAACCATGCAGCCAGTACTAATGCATAGAACATTTTTCATCCCCTGAAAAAGAAACCCAAATCCATTATCTGTACCACTCCCCTGATCACCCCCAGCCTCTGGCGCCACTTAATCACTTTTCTTTCCGCTATGAATTTGACCTATTCTGATCATTTCACACCAAAGAAATCATACCATATGTGGCCTTTTGTGATTGCTTTTTTCCACTCAGCATAATGTTTTCAAGGTTTCTCATGGTATAGCAAGCCAGTCAGCTGAAGCTGAACTTCATCTCCTCTGCGCCTTGCTAGCGGTCGAATCTGGGCAAGCAGCGCGGACGGTATCTGCTAGGGGGGGGTTTCGGGACACCGGAGACAGCAGGGACGGTACTCCTACGTTAGGGACACACAGGGCAGCAGGGAACAGTACTTGGTACGCAAGGGGGACACGGCAGCCAGGGACCGGTACTGGTACGTTAGGGACACCGGGCAGCAGGGGACGGTACTGGTACGTTAGGGACACCGGGCAGCAGGGCGGTACTGGGTACTAAGGGATCACCGGGCGCAGGGACCGTACTGGTACGTAAGGGACACCGGGCAGCAGGGACGGTACTGGTACGTAATGGACACCGGGCAGCAGGACGGTACTGGGTACGTAAGGACACACAGCAGGGACGGTACTGGCTACGTAAGGGACACCGGGCCAGCAAGGGACGGATATACTGGTACGTAAGGGACACCGGGCAGCAGGGACGGTACTGGTAACGGTAAGGGACACCGGGCAGCAGGGACGGTACTGGTACGTAAAGGGACACCGGGCAGCAGGACGGTACTGGCACGTAAGGACACGCGGGGCAGCAGGGACGGTCACTGCAACAGAAGCGACGAGGACATTTGTTTGGGGCCAGCCTCTACACCTTTGCAGATCTTAGTGTTTTAATCTACAAAGTGAGCATTTTGGACTATGTTAAGTTTTTCAAATTTTAAATAGTAAAATTCATCCACCTTTTCCCCAACCCCAAAAAAAGACATCTCAAGAGAGACTTATGTATAAAATAGATCCCGCTGAAATGCTCTGCATGACACTGGCCCTAGCAAGTCGCCTCTGCAGGCCATGCCCAGTCACCCCGAGGCTCCTCCCTGGAACCCGAGGGTTCTCAGAATCACAGTTTGAAAACGTGCTAGATTCGATTTGCATTCCTATCAAATCCTTCCTTTCCTTTTCTGTCATTGCAGAGGAAGAAAGTTCCATCTTTCCCAGACTCATCTTGTGGTTTCGCCTCCTCACTCTTTGCGCCCCCTCCCCTGGAACCGCCCCTGCTCTATCCTTTTGTATGAGCTCCTTCTCTATTTCTTTAAACCCAACATTCTGGTGCTACTTCTTTATCAAACAAGTAGCTTACCGACAGGGGTCCTCTTACTATCATTCCCTCATCCCTTTATTTATTCAAGAAGACGCTGTGTACCATTCGGTGCCTGACCATGCTGGGTCCTCAGATGCACTGGTGAACAAGGCAGACGCTTCCTGACTGTCATGGTGTTTATTACAGATTTTTCATTTTTGTAGGTTGGCTCTGTCTCCCCCTACAAGTTACAGCATTTGTTATTGACACTGATGACATGTCACCTCCCAGTTCATGCATATAATGAAGTCAGGATAAAATCCAAGTAACTGAGGCTGCTTTGCCAAGGTTCGGTACTTTTCAAAACAGGCTTTTGGGCAAGACTCCAAAGAAGGTTTTTTTTTTTTTGGGAAAAAAGATCAGGGATCAAAGGAAGTTAACAATCAAGACTGAGAAGAATATAAGAAACTAACTTTTGAGTAAAATGGGGAGGACTCTATTTTTTTTTCCTTTAGGCTCTCTTAGGAAGCAAGAGATCTGCTGACAACAGAACACTGAAAAGTAGAAAGTCAAAGAGAAGTTTAAAATCAAAAGAGAGAGACTCGAAAATCCAGGAACCCAGGGCACGATGTCCCTGCATGACATCACAGCAGAGTGCAGCCCCCGCCTGTGCTTCCCAAAGGCCCTCACACTACCGCAATCTGGGTCATCTCTGTCGGGAGCCGGGCCCCACGCGAAGGGGATCAGAGCCGGGAGCCGGGCCCCACGTGAAGGGGGTCACAGCCGGGAGCCGGGCCCCACGCGAAGGGGTTCCAGGTGGCCTGGTCAGTGCAGCAGGCAGCCCCCAACCCATACTGAACCCAGGAAAGCTTCTCAAGTGGCACAGAAGTCACAAAACCACACATAATAAGGATGTGTCTGAATTCAAGAGAACTAATCAATTAAGGAAAAAATTTTGTTATTTTGCTAAATGCTATTGCTGAAGATCAAGAAATCACTCCTCTCCTGTGGTTCTGCCTCAGGATTTCAGTCTCACAAACATCAGTCATTTCTGGCAGAATGCGGACAGGCTATACCTCCCTTTCTTTTTTTTTTGAGACGGAGTCTCAGTCTGTCGCCCAGGCTGGAGTGCAGTGGTAAGATCTCCGCTCACTGCAAGCTCCGCCTCCCGGGTTCACGCCATTCTCCTGCCTCAGCCTCCCGAGTAGCTGGGACTACAGGCACCCGCCACCTCGCCCGGCTAGTTTTTTGTATTTTAGTAGAGACGGGGTTTCACCGTGTTAGCCAGGATGGTCTCGATCTCCTGACCTCGTGATCCACCCGCTTCGCCTCCCAAAGTGCTGGGATTACAGGCGTGAGCCACCGCACCCAGCCATCTACCTCACTTTCAAATACAGAGGCAGAGGTGATGGAACACAAAAGGAACTGGAATTATTTTCTTCTGAATTTCACTGTAGTCTTTGTGCAGCGAAGTGATTTACATATCACCGTTTTCACACAAAAGACAGTCGCTTCTGAGCGGGGACTGAGTCACCTGCTACTCCAAAATAAACCTCAAAACATTTTCATTTTGAAGTTTTCTGTTTTAGTTCATAGGCTAACCTTCACCTGTCATTTCAATGGGCTGTAAAGTTTAATCCTCAAGAAATTTCTAAACTTCTCAACTATTATGTCTTTAGGAACTAAAATTTGCTTAAAATAGGTGAAATCTGGTTGGGTGCAGTGGTTCACGTCTGTAATCCCAGCACTCTGGGAGGGCGAGGTGGGTGGGTCGCCTGACGTCAGGAGTTCAAGACCAGCCTGGCCATGGTGAAACCTCATCTCTACTAAAAATACAAAAAATTAGCTGGGTGTGGTGGTGCGCACCTGTAATCCCCGCTATGTGGGAGGCTGAGGCAGGAGAATCGCTTGAACCCGGGAGGCAGAGGTTGCAGTGAGCCGAGATTGCACCATTGCACTCCAGCCTGGGTAACAAGAGCAAAACTCTGTCTCAAAAAAAAAAAAAAAAAAAAAAGGTGAAATCTGAACCCCGGTGCAGAAGAACTAGTAACAATTGAGAAAACAAGATGGGGAACTATTAGAAAATAAGTAAATTAGGAAATTCCATTCTCTTTTTTGAAGGATGATAGGTGAATATATGTCCTCCAGATTGTTCACCCAAATTGAGAGTGAGTCCGGACCATGTGCTGCTGAAATTCAACAGTCAGGGTGAGGGCTGCATTTCAACACGAGTTTCAGACAGCCGGTGGGACTTATTCCCAAAATCAAGGACCTCACTGTCCAAACCCCTTCAAGACAGTGCATTTTGTATTTTTAGTAGAGATGGGGTTTCACCATGGCCAGGCTGGTCTTGAACTCCTGACCTCAGGTAATCCGCCCGCCTCGCCCTCCCAGAGTGTTGAGATTACAGGCGTGAGCCACTGCACCCAACCAGATTTCACCTATTTTAAGCAAATTTTAGTTCCTAAAATTTGCATGCAGGCATGGGAGCATGGCTTTGCTAAGTCCACTCTAGGCAACCGTCTGGATGAGCAAGAAGAGCAATTCCACAGCCCTCTAAGGAGACGGCACTGGGGAGCTGAGATTCGGCGTGAGACGGGGCTCTCATTTCAGAGTACTTACCCGATGGCTGCCTTAGGATTCCTGAAGGAAACACATACGACAAACTTCCACTATTTTCTCCTTCATTTAAAAAAGCTATCCAACACAATTCCAGCTGTCTTTAAGACTATAAATTCACTGGAATCAAATCAACCTGTACAGCAATGGTGATCCAGTATTAATGATTTATTTTTTATTTTTTTAAGACGGAGTCTCGCTCTGTAGCCCAGGCTGGAGTTGCAGTGGTATGATTTCGGGTCACTGCAACGTCCGCCTCCCGGGTCCCAGTTCAAGCAATTCTCCTGCCTCCGCCTCCTGAGTAGCTGGGATTACAGGAACGCACCACCATGCCCAGCTAATTTTGTATTTTAGTAGAGACGGGCTTTCACCATGTTGGCCAGGCTGGTCTTGAACTCCTGACCTCATGATCTGCCCACCTCGGCCTCCCAGAGTGCTGGGATTACAGGCGTGAGCCACCACGCCCAACCATGAATTTTAAAACCTTATAGAATTCATGACAAAGCTTAAAATGTTCAGAAATTCACCCATTCAATAAAATTTTCTATACAAAATGCAGAAAATGCAATATATTTTAAAAACGAACACAGATCATTTCTCTCTATTACACATGATGAAGCGTACTCGATCAAAGTATATGCTGCTCTGAGTAATCTGACCATTTCCAATAATGGCTTTTTAACTAATTAGGCTTAAAAGTATCCATGTACTAATATGATGCTTTTTGGTGCACAGGACTGGCATCTACTCCAACAAAATTCTACTTATGTGCAAGAGCTATGAATAATATTCAAAATAATTAATTTCTAGAGAAAATATTATGAAGGCAGGCAAGACTTACCACAACACTGAAATCAAACACATCGTCACTTACGATTAGCTGTTTCAATCCAACAAAAGATTGTTCCACTGAGTCGGCATTGAGGACTTGTCTCTTTGCTGCAGCTTTTTCACCCAGAAAGCGAAGCATCAAGTCTTTAACTGCATCTCCCTGGGAAGAAGAGAAGAAAAATATGTCAAGACAATAAAATGTCAGTTAAACTCAGCTAACCAGAATGCATACCTAAACAAAATTTCTTTTTTCTCCAGTGGCTTATGGAGGTAAAAGTAATGGTTATAGTATTGTAAAACTTCAATTAACCAGAAGCTAAATTACCACAATTGTTAATAAAATGCATAATTTTAGAATTGCTCCTTATTCTTTTTACTTTTAAAATTATATCTTTATTCACCACTGATCAGAAAGCATGTTCTTTATTCTGAAGAGGAAACGGTAAATCCTGCCACCTACCACCAGGCTTGCAGTGAGAGGCAAAGCCAAGCCAGCAGAGGGGCCTCAGGTGAGGGGCCTAGGGAAGCCCAGGAGAATGAAGGTGACACTGCTGGGGACCAGGGGCTGCACCACACAGTGGCCAGACTCGCGCTGGTGCAGGCAGGCCTGAATAGTCTTCCCAAATCCCATCAAGGCCCCCATGCTTGCCTGGACCTCCAGGAAAGCCGTGAGGGCTAGGGGTAAAGAAGTCAAATTACCAATGGCCCTCTCTTCAGTGCTGAGGTCACCAGCCAAGCCAAAGGAAAACTGAGACCCCCTTTCACAGCAGGTCCTCGATAGCCTCGCTGAGCCAAGCCCTGCTCCAGGAGCTGGTGGGCTCACTTCATGCTGCAAGCCAGGGAAGAATCCAGTTGCCTCCGCACGGGACTGTTTCTGCCTCCTGACCCAACTCCTCTGATTATACTGATCTTTCGACGGTGCTGAAGAACACTTTAAGTGGAATCTGAAGCATGCCACCTACTTTAAAGGGAAGACACAGAAGGGCAAGGGGAGGGAACCGGTGCTTCTGTATGGCCTGGGGACAGAAGAGATGTGCCAATGACCTGTACTGAGCAGGGAGCGATCTCATAGCTGGTGTCAAGCCCAGATGCTGGGCGAGCTGGCCTTCATGAGCCTCAGGAGTCAGCACGGTTCGGGGGCCCCAGGGAAGGGCTTGAAGTGACCAAGTCTGTTGCATGGGGACAAACTAGTCATCCCAACAGTGCAGAGAAAACTGTTACAGTCCGCGGGCCTCAGTGCTGTTTCGGTGGCTGCACCGCAGGCCGAGGGAGAGTCCAGGGTAAGTAAAGGCTGCTCACAGGACGCAATGCTCTCCATGGGCAGCAGGAGAAGCCTCTCACACACAGCGGGGACCAGGACACAGCCCTGGACCATCTCTCTCCCTTCTGGGGGTGCTGCTGACTGAGGAAAGGCACCTGGAAAGGGGCAGCAGCATTGAGGTCCCTGAGACACCTGAGGCAGGGGCAGCTGGGGGGATAGAGCAGCCCAGGGGGAAAGGGCAGCAGCACTGAGGTCCCTGAAATGCCAGAGACAGTGAGCAGCCTGGGAGGAGGAAGAAGTGGCTCTGAGGTTCCTGAAATGCCCGGAGACAGCAAGCAGCCGGGAACTGGCTGGACTTCCCGACATGTGCTCTGGGCATCTGGCCTGCAACAGCTGCTGACAGGGACACGGCACAAAGGCCCTGCAGTCTCTCGGGTGAACAGAAGAAAGACTCAAACTAGGACAACCCCAAGATGGGGGCGGAGAAAGCCAAGGTCTCTCCATCCCAGCACAAAGCTGCCTCCCAGCCGCAGGGAAGCTGATGCTCATGCGGCAGGCGGGCCACCGGGAGCACCAGTGACTGAGGGCGCAGAGATGCCTGCGTGCCCCCTGCCTGGACTTCACCACTGGCTCAGATCTCTTCCTATTGTTCTCCGACCCTCTTTTTGAGAGGGGAAAAGAAAAGCATAGAAGTTGTTTCTCCTAAGAAGCAAGGTTATTTCAATCTTTCGCTCTCTCTCAAAATGGTGACACTTAAAAGAAGAACAATACCTAGACCACGAGAGCAAGAGAATCAGAAAAGCTGCTGACGTTGCTTCTCCACGCTTCTGCCTCCCTCTCTACCGGGAGATATCAACGGCCTGTGGCAGGAGGGGCCGGGTGCTCCAGGTCACAGGTCTGTCTCTTCCCTGGGTGCTAAACCTGGTGCTCGCAGAGGCCGACCTCACGTTTTCTCACACTGAGACAAAGACCTAGGGGTAGCCGTTGTATAATTTCTGCTTTCAGAGTGTAAGGTGAAGTACTTCAAATACCAGATCCACAAAATCAGCTAACTGATCTAGCAGCAATAATTACAGGGCAAAATAAAAGAGTTCAGACCCAGCGCTCCATAAAGCTCTGCAAAAACGCAACTCTTCTCAGACAAAGAGCATCTCAGCCAGAGGGCAGTGAGCTGGGTGAAGAGCAAAATCAAATCGCAATGCCAGGGACGGAGGGCCAATGCAACTCCTCCATCCCTGCAACACTCTCAGTGAGACCATGCTGCAAAAAGCTCTCACCCTTAAAATTCTCTGTTAGTTAATATTTTACTTACCACAGCAAGTTCCTGAGATATTAGCATATGCATGACTATCAAATATCCCATCAGCGGAGGGCCAAGGATGTGACAAGCGTCTTAAGACAAACCTCGCCCTTGCTGTGTCGCTAACGGCACAGGGAGGTGGAGACGCTGGTACTGCATCTCCTCCAGTGGTTACAGTGCGGAGGGGAGGGAGCTTCCCGCAGGGCTTTCTAGAGAGCTATGCTGCTGCACCTGGATGGAATCCAGCTAGAACCAATGGCAAACCATTCAGTGAGGGTCTACTTTATCCAGGGCAAGGTTCAGGGAACACGAAGGAGATATATGAACATATCACAATCTGGGACTCGTTGTGATCTCACCACCCCATTCTCCTGGTCAGGTGCATTTATGGAGGAGCAAGTGGCTGTTCTCACAGCTGACAGGCGGTTAGGGGCCTGGCTGCCTTTCCTGCAATGGGGGAACAGCCTCAGTTGTCCCTTCTTGATTTTCATGTGAAAGACAAAACAGAAGCCAGAGCAGCGGACTGAAAGCTTACGGGCCTTGCTGCCTGGGAAGCCTAAAGGCACAAATGCTCGTGGGGTAGAGCTGCTGAAAGGCAGCAGGCCTGCACCTGGCACAGAACTCGCTGAGCTTTCCCCACATCGCCAGTGCAGAAAGGTGCCTGTTATTCTCGGAGGGTCTAGCCTCTGGCTCCAGTGTTTGCTTACTCCGGGGAAAAATTAGACCACCTGAACCAAAAATCCAACAATTAAAACAAAACCCAAACCCAAACTCAAGGATGTGGAGAAACTGGAACCCTTACACGCCACATCATCGGTGGGGATTCAACATGGAATAGCCATTTTAGAAACAGTCTGGCGGGGCCTCAAAATGTTGAACAGAGTTACCATAGAACCAGCAAGTCCGTCCCAAGCTATACATCCCAGATAGCTGAGAACACACAGACACAAACACTTGTGTGTGAATGTTCACAGTAGCATTACTGACAATAGCCAAAAGGTAGAAACAGCCCAAATGTCCACCAACTGATGAACGAATAAAAAGCAGCAGTAATTTTCTTCTATCCATTTCAGGGTAACTGGGACTGGACTGTCTTGATGTGCACAACTGCAATATTGCTCAGAGGAAATCTAACAACTGTCGTCACACACAGCAAAGGACTGTGACCCGAGAGAAGGAAAACATGACTTGAACTCTTGAACCCAATGGCACTTTTTGGACCACACTACAGGAGAATCCCAAGCAGGGTTTGGGATGTCAAGGAGGTTAAGGCGGACGGGCTGAGGAGATTGAGACTGTACTCAAATATGCTTTCCCAACATTCTTATTTTGCTAAATTACTAGCAACAATGGAGGGAAAGTGTGAGAGTGTATGTGTGAGAAAGAATATACAACATTATCTCTATATAAGTTCTACCTGCATAACCCTTTGTGGTTTACTCTAAAAACCCAGCTACAACTTATAACATAATTTACTAGAAAATGGTTTTGGAACCTACTTACAAACTGGATAATTCTTATATCCAGAGACCTAGACAGGAGGGAGCTAAGCAGAGACAGGGTTTCTGTGGGAGCCCTTGAGTTTACTGCTGATCACTCAGCTATATGTGCAGAGGGTGCAGCTCTGAAGACTGGAAAGGACGGGGCGCTGTGAGCTGGCAAGCCCAGAGCTCACACGGGGCTGCGGGGTGTTGAGTGTGGGTCTGCCATGAACGGGGCGCTGTCAGCTGGCAAGCCCAGAGCTCACACGGGGCTGCGGGGTATTGAGTGTGGGTCTGCCATGAACGGGGCGCTGTCAGCTGGCAAGCCCAGAGCTCACACAGGGCTTCGGGGTGTTGAGTGTAGGTCTGCCATGGACAGGGCGCTGTCAGCTGGCAAGCCCAGAGCTCACACAGGGCTTCGGGGTGCTGAGTGTGGGTCTGCCGTGGACGGGGCGCTGTGAGCTGGCAAGCCCGGAGCTCACACAGGGCTTCGGGGTGTTGAGTGTGGGTCTGCCATGGTGAAGTGCTGTCACTGAACGGAAGGGGCAGTCAGTACAGACTTCAGAAAGGTCACCCAAAAGTAGAAGCTACTACTCTAAAGTCATTCTAAAAAGCCTAAAAACAGACATGAAACTAAATCTGTAAATAAGTTACTTGCTTGTCAGAATAAAGGACAAGTCTTTTCAAAGGAAGATGAAAAAGCTAGACACACAACCTGAAATCCACACCTCCTAATAAAAAATTACTAGACATGTAAAACATGTGTCCCATAACTAAGAGAAAAGTACATAAAATAGATCCAGATATTACACAGATAATGGAACTTTTTTTTCTTTTCTTTTTTTTTTTTTTTTTAAAGAGGCCTATGTTGCCCAGGCTGGCCTCAAACTTCTGGGCTCCAGTGATTCTCCTGCCTCAGCCTCCTGAGTGGCTGTGACTACAGGCACACGCCACCACACCCGGCTCAGAAGAGAACTTTAAGGGGTCTCTTATAAATGTTCTCAAGAGCTTAAAGTAAAGCTTGAAAATGATAAGAAAAGAAAAATGATACAAAGAAGAACCACATAAAAATTCCAGAGATAAAAAACACAGAAAAGTCACTGAATAGCATTAGTTGCAAACTAAAAAGTCAGAAGAAAAGATGAGTGAACTTAAGGACAGCAATAGAAATTCTAAACTTAACCACAAAGAGAAAAAGACTGGAAAATAAAAACAATAACAAAAACAGATCCTCAGTAACTTCTGTGGCAATATTAAGCAGTATGTATACTTGGAGGTTCCAGAAGTAGGAAAGAGAAAAAAAACAAAAAATACCTGAAGAAATAATGACCAAAAATTTCCCCAAATTGACAAAAATGATAAACTCTCATATCCAAGATGGTCAACGAATGCCAAGCAAGATAAACATAAATCCCATGTGAAGGTACGTCAGAACCAAACTGCTGAAAAACCAGGGATAAAATTGTAAAAGCACCTAGAGGAAAAATATGCAATTAGGCACAGAAGAGCAAGGATAAGAATTACTACAGACTTCTCATCAGAAACTATGCAAGTCAAAAGACAGTGGGATGGCATCTTACAAGGTCTACAAAGAAAAAAAAAACCTGCTAACCTAGAATTCTACATACTGTAAACATGTTGTATATTCAGCAAAAATAAGCTTTAATAATGAAGATGAGGCTGAGCATGGTGGCTCATGCCTGTAATCCCAGCACTTTGGGGAGGCCAAGGCAGGCAGATCACTTGAGGCCATGAGTTCAAGACCAGCCTGGCCAACATGGTGAGGCCCTGTCTCTACTACAAATATAAGAACTGGCCAGGCGCAGTGGCTCACTCCTGTCATTCCAGCACTTTGGGAGGCTGAGGTGAGTGGATCACTTGACATCAGGAGTTTGAGACCAGCCTGACCAACATGGTGAAACCCCTGTCTCCTAAAATTACAAAAATTAGCTGGGTGTGGTGGCGGATGTCTATAATCCCAGCTACTCAGGAGGCTGAGGCAGGGGAATTGCTTAAGCCTGGGAGGCAGAGGTTGGAGTGAGCCAAGATTGTGTCACTGCACTCCAGCCTGACAGAGTGAGACTATGTCTCATAAAAAAAAAAAAAAAAAATTAGCTGGGTGTGGTGGTGCGTGCCTGTAGTCCCAGCTACTTTGGAGGCTGAGGCATGAGAATCACTTAAACCTGGGAGGAGGAGGTTGTAATGAGCTGTGATTGCAAAACTGTACTCCAGCCTGGGCGACAGAGCAAGATTCTGTCTCAAAAAAAAAAAAAAAGATGTAATAATTTTGAAATTAATAAAAGCTGTAAGAATCTGTAGCTAGTACACCTACACCCCAAAATTAAAATTTCTGCCCTTCAAAAGATACCTAAGAAAATGCAAAAACAGGCCGGGTGCGGTGGCTCAAGCCTGTAATCCCAGCACTTTGGGAGGCCGAGATGGGCGGAT
>NW_016821253.1:3226412-3321203 GCF_001698545.2 Rhinopithecus bieti | reverse complement strand
TCCCCTCCCCTCCCCCCCCTCCTTGTCCTTCTTTTCTTCTTCTTCTTCTTCTTCTTCTTCTTCCTCTTCTTTTCTTCTTCTTCTTCTTCTTCTTCTTTCTTCTTCTTCTTCCTCTTCCTCTTCCTCTTCCTCCTCCTCCTCCTCCTCCTTCTTCTTCCTTCTTCTTCTTCTTCTTCCTCTTCCTCTTCCTCTTCCTCTTCTTCCTCCTCCTCCTCCTCCTCCTCCTCCTTTTTTTTTTTTTTACTTTAGACAAAGTGTCAGAGCGGCTGGAATGCAAAGTTGCCCAGGCTGGAATGCAATGGTGCGATCTCAGCTCACTGCCACCTCTGCTTCCTGGGTTCAAGTGATTCTCCTGCCTCAGCCTCCCAAGTAGCTGGGACAGCAAGCGTGCACCACCATGCCCGGCTATTTTTTGTATTTTTAGTAGAGATTGGGTTTCACCATGTTAACCAGGATGGTCTCGATCTCCTGACCTTGTGATCCACCCGCTTCGGCCTCCCAAAGTGCTGGGATTACAGGTGTGAGCCACCAAGCCTGGCCCTCCCCTTCTAGTAACAGGACTTCGGTTTTGCCGGGGCACATGACCCCTTACCCAAAGACTATTTCCAGCCTTTCTTGCAGCTTGGTGTGGCCAAGTGACTAAACCCTCAGCAGTGGGATGTGAGTGGACACACTGTCTTCCAGATGACGCATCTGTCTAGGCCATCTGTCCAGGTCTGTGCTGGCGGGTGGGCACCACGCCCTCCTTTGTGTCACGAGGAGAGAGGATGTCTGGGACATGGCAGGCTTGCTGGTGAACGCACAAGTCATTCGGATCTGTTTCCTCATCATAAAAGGAGAAACTGACTGGATCAGAGACCTTTCAGCTTTTTTAAGGAACAGGTGCTTTCCAATCCTTGAAAGCTTTGAGCTTGCTGCAAGGTATTTAGTACTCTTAGCCCTACTCACTAAATGTCATATGCTCACCCCAGCCCTTTTGTCAACCAAAGTGAAACACCTCTGCCCATTTCCAAATGTACCTAAGACCCTTGGACTCCAGCACCCAGTTCGGAAGCAATAGGTTAAGTCTTTCCTGTGGCAGCCTTCAGATTTCCTCTGAGTTACAGTCAGAGGGAGAAGGAAACGGCAAGCATCAGAGGGTTTGAAAGAAAGTGCTAAAGGCCAGACCCACAGATGTTAAAGGAATTTCACAGCAGAGAGGACAAACAAGAGAGAGAACGGAAGAAACATGGAGAAGAACATGAAAGCCATCTTGGGGGTACAGGGTACAGAGACAAGACCAGGGAGTGGGAGAACAGGTAAGGATTCAGCGACAAATAAATCCAGTCCCACAATCCAAATACCCCTGACATCAAAGTCCGGAATTGGTATTCATTAAAAAGATCCTGCAAAGGTTAAATTATGCTCAGTATATTCTGCCTAAGGGGGTAGAGAAGGATGCCTAGACCAATGCCTGGTCAAGAGTAAGCACACAATAAATACAGTATATGAATATTAGTAAATTAGTCAATGAATACTCTGGAAAGACTGCCGTGTAAAATACCCAAAATATGGATGTCTATAGGCTTACACTTCAGTTATCTGAAAAAATGAACTAGCTTCATTTCTCTAGCATGTCACTTCTCTTTTCCTAGAGAATTCACCACTCCTAGGTCTCAGCCATCTATCAATTCAATAAAAATAGTCACAGTCATACAATTGGCTTATTGGCTCACCCACCCGTGTTCAGGAGTGGGTACGTGGCTGCACTAAAGGGGGCTGTAGGTCCTTCTTTCAGTTCAGGAAAACAGACACGCACAGGACCTGAGGCCAGTAAACTGGGAGGTGGGGAGCCCTGCCATGTACAGTGCCATATGGAAACTACTAATCCTGTCCCACAATTTGGTTGCAATAAACTAAAACTGACATGCATATGATTTAATCTGATACATATGTATACATACATTTATAAAAATTTTATCATACTATGCATGCTACATGCTATCTTCTGTCCTGATTTTCACATTTAACAGTATGAGATGAACCTCATTAAATATTGTTTTATATCTTTTTTAAAAATAGATATTACAATTTATATTATTATTCACCAATGATCAGAGGAAGATTTTATTATTTAGAGCACTTTTAGGTTTGCTGCAACATTAAGCAGGGTATAGAGATCTTCCATATACTGCCTGTCCCCCTCAACACACAGTCTTGCCCATTAGCAACACACCTCGCCAGAGTGGCCCACCTATTGCAACTGATGAATCTACATGGAGACGGACACATCACTGTCACCCGAAGTCCACAGCTTATGTGAGGGTAGACTTTTGGTGTGGTACATTCCATGGGTTTGGTAAAAAAAAATAACAACATGAAAGCAGCATTAAAGTATCACACAGAATAGTATCATTGCCTTAAAATCCTCTATGTTCTGCCTGTTCATCCCTTCTTCCCCCTAACCCCGGCATCATTTTAAAACTTATGCAAATATTCCATTGTAAAGATGAGGTGAGTCATATGTATTCAAGTCTCCTAATAACGGGCTTTTAGATTATTTCAGATTCTTTGCAATTATAAACCACCCTGACAGACATCTCAACAGCTGGTATATGTATACAAGTATGATGATTTCCTCACAATACATTCCTAAGAGTGGAATTTCTGGGTCAAAGGAAATGCACATGTTGATGTGCATTTTAAAATTTACTTAAATATGTTTGTACTGATTTTGGTCTCATCTGGGCTGCCTTAGAGAGACTATTTTCCCACACTTCAACAAACAGTAAATCATGATTGATAGATGGAAATGGAAATGACTGGAGTGTGATGGCAGCAGGAGGCAGACAAATCTCAGGCAGACAAATTCTAGGCAGACTGGGCGGTCCCCGGTGAAACCTGACTGTCAAGCTCAAGAGTTTAAAGCCTAGCTGCAATCCCGGATAAACCCATGGAAGGGACTGAGAACTCTCTCCTCCCATGTGGCGCACTTTTATCTGATTGATTACCCCTCTTCACCTATTTTACGTATACCTACCCTTCCCCAGTTGGTTTTTTCCACTATCATTCCCACCTTGAGTGGTGACTTCGTTTTAGCCTTCTTTTTTGCATACTCACAATCAGCATGCACCCCTCCATTCTGAGCCCAAAATAGCCCGAGTCAGCCACATCAGGAGAGAGACCACCTGACTTCCGGTGGGGAACCACCCTCGCCTCCCCTCTCGGCTGAGAGCTGTTTTGTGCTCAATAAATATCTTGTCCGCCCTCCTCACACTCTGGTTGTCAGCATAATCTCGTTCTCTTGGAGGCAGGACAAGAACTCAGGACACTGCGGAATGCAGGTACCAAGACAGCAATACCACTGTAACCCTCCGACCCCACTCCCTTCAGCTGCCCCACTCAACAGGAAGCAATGGTCTGTTAATGTGCCCGTTCAGAGCTGTTAAGATGCCCGTTAGTCCGGCTGCAGACGCGGGTCGAAAAGAGCCGTGTGGACGCTCTAACATCCCTTCTAGGGCTTCGGGGTCGCTGTTTGGACGCCTCGGTGTTCCCCTCGCCTGGAGGCGGGAGTCCACTGTGGGAGTCACTTGTCACATGCCTGGTCCAGCTACAAGCCCCGTGTGGAGCCTACTCCTGTGCTGGCGGTTGGAGAAGCCCCAGGACCCCTGCACTCGGTTGCTCGCACAACCCTCCTGCTGAGGGCTGAGAGCAGTCACCGAGGCCACGGGATATGCCAAAGCGCAAGCCAGGGCGGCCTGGCAGGCCTAGAGGGCGAACCTGGGCCAAGAGGCCTGGGTCGGGGCATCGCCGACCGCGGAGGTCTCCGGCTGGCAAAGCAGCACCGAAAAAAATCCTGCGTTGTCTTTCATTAGCAGTGAGATTGAATATTTGTATATTACTATTTAGCTTAACGTTTACACATTTCTGTGATTTGTTACTTTTTGGGTCACGTATATTTTCTTTTTTTATATATATTTTCTTATTCAACCTATAAAATTCTACATCAGGCACGTTAAATGTTACAGGAATGTATTTTTCCCTATTTTAAAGAAAGAAATGGATTTATCAATTACCGGAGTTCAAATGTCAGATGGATTACAGGACATGGAGAACTAACTGAGAGAATTACCGTAGAACTGTCTGCCTTGCTGGTATTTATTTCTACATCTCTGAGTAGCAGTCCATCAACTACATCCTGTTGGGGAAACCAGCGGATCCTAATTACCCAGGCACAGAGGAACACAGCCGCTCACAATCGGATGTTAGGAACTGCTGCAAACAAGGCTTTCTCCGTCCCTTGAGGGGCACTACCCGAATCTCAGAGGCAGAGGGGAGGCGCGACCTGGGAGGCAGGAGACCCGAGCTCACCTGGATGTTGTCGAACCTGAGGCCCGGCATGGTGAGGTTCTCCTTGTCCACGAACACGGCGCCGCGCTGCTGGGCGGCCACGGCCTGCAGGACTCCACGCGTGGCCTCGCCGGGCAGCCAGGCGTCGTTCCTCCGGTCCATCTCGCTCATGCTCAGGGCGGTGGCGAAGGGGTCGTCACTCCCCGCAAACACTGCCTGGATGTGCGCGAACGGCTCTGGCGACGCCGGGGGCGCTGCTGCCTGGGGCCCTCGCACGGCCGCGGGTTCGGGGCGCCCCTCGGTCCCGGGCACAGACAGGGCAGGCGGGCTGGCGGGAGCCGGGGAGCCCGCGCCGGGGGGCTGACGGACACGAAGGCGGGATTCGTGAAGGTAGTCGAAGGAAGTCCGAGGCCAAGGAGTGGGCTGGCGGCCTTGTCTGGCGAAAAAACGTGCCTGAGGCTGGGCTGCGGCGCACCGCCTGGGCGGCGTCCTGGCCGGCCTCGCTGGCGCCGCGAAGCTGGTGCACTTCACCATCGTTGCGGCTCGAAGCCGTCCCTGGGGGCCGCGCAGGCGCGGCGCGCTGGTGCGGAAGCGAGTGGTGCACACCGGGACCGGCTCCGCCACGGGAGGCTCCTGCTCCGGCGCGCCGGCGGCTGCCGGCCTCGCGGACCGCATCTGCTGCCCCCGGGGGCCCCCTCCGCTACTGGTCGCCTTCCTCTGGTCGTGGGGCCTCGTCCTCGGGCGCACAGTCGCCGTCGACCTCGCCAGTGGGACTCGGGGTGCCCGCGGGCTCCGGGCCCGGGTCGCCTTCCCCTCCGGGCTCAGCTTCTTCCCGCGCTCGGCCCAGGTCGCCCGCGTCGCCCTCGCTGTTGTTGGGGGAGTCGGAGATGAGGACGCTCTCCATCATGTGCTCGTTCAGCTTGTCCGCGAGAGGACTCGCGCCTTCCGACGCGGTCTCGTTCTCTTCGGATCCAAACTCATCTCCGCCAAGATCGATGGTTTCCTCGTGGAAGAGCGACCCCTGCTCCTCCGGGGGCGCGAGCTGAGGGGGGTGCGGGGCCTCCGGGGCCGGGGTCTCCTCGCCGCCGCCAGCGTCCTCCATGCTCCTGAAAGCGAAGACAGAAAGAAGGCCCCTCAGTGTGATCTTCGTTTACCTCAACCGAAAAATGCCTATTGCTTAGACTCAAATATTTGACTCAGACTTCCATTTCTCCAGCTTCTTATCCATGTGCTTTTGATTATGGTAAAATACACATAACATTTACCGCTTTCAGTTCAGTAGTGTTAAGTGAATCTACATTTCTGTGCAGCCAATCTCCAGAACACTTTTCATGTTGCAAAACTAAAATCCTATCCCCATTAAACATCCCCCCGTATACCCATCTCCCCTGCCCGGAACATCCACCATTCCACTATAAAATAAGTGGAATCACCCGATAATCATCTTCTTCTCACTGGCTGATTTCACTTAGCATGAAGTCCTCAAGGGCTATTTACACGACAGTTTGGTCTGTTTCCTTCCTTTTTATGGATGAAAACTACCTAGGGTGTGCGTACACTACATTTGGTTTATCCAGCTACCTGTTGATGAACACGTGGGTTGCTCCCATCTTTTAGCTATTGTGGATACTCCTGCAATGAACGTGGGTGTACAAATATCTCTTTGAGACCCTGCTTTCAATCACTTTGGGTATGTACCTAGAAATAACTGCTGGATTATATGGTAATTCTATTTTTAATTTTTTTTGAGGCACCAAAAATCTGTTTTTCATAGTGGCTGAACCATTTGTCATTCCCACCAACAGTGGACAAGCGTTCCAATTCACATTCTTGCCAACACTTGTTATTTTGTTTTAACTGTATTTCATAGTAGTCATTCCAATAGGCGTGAGGTTCCAGCCATATAAACACTATTTTATTCTGAGACTCAGCTAAGTCCCTCCTCTTCCATGAAGCCCTCCCAAGACTCTTCAATTTATAATAGTCTCTTCACTCTTCCCCATGCTGTCCGCCCCCCTGCCCCAGCTCATATTATCTGCCTAACTCTGGAAATCTGAGACAGCGAGAATGAGATGAAAAACTTATACAGTAAGAAAACAACAGCGCACTCACTGAGCACTGATGGCTGAAGCTGACAACACAACTAGCTAACATTTATCGGCACATGCTATGCCCCTGGCTATATACACATATGCCTATGCGATTCGCAGAACGCCCCTCCGAGATAGCTGCTAGCACTGTCTTCATTTCACAGATGAGGACACTGAGGCCTTGGGAGGCTATGTTAGCCAAAATCACAGAGCCAGTGAGTGGGGACACCAGGACCAGCCGAAGCTGGCATGTTGAGGGGCCACTGGCTGGTAGAGGCCACAGAATGAAACAAAGAGCTCGAACTGTAAAAAAGTATTTGTTCCTTTCCTTGAAAAACTTTTACTTTATGTAGTTTTACTGTCATAGTGAACAAATTAAAGTTAAGGAAATCTAAGAGACTATGATAAAAGATAAGGGATTTTTTTCAGAATAAAACAATACGTACTTTTACTTAAAAAATGACACTTAGCTGATCTCTAGATAAGACTACCCTTTTCTCACTGTCAACACTTCCATCACTGTATTCCCAATGAGTCAGCCTTCCCAAAACATTATTTTAAAGTAGTTAATCCAAGTTATACATGTGAAGAAGTTTCCGGTTCAGCCTGGTCAGTTACTAATTCCCTTATGCATTCATCCAATAATTGTTAAGTGTAAATGAATAAAAAAATCAAATGAAAAGGAGTAAAACCTTTGTTTCCTGCCACGTTTCACCGCGAGCCTGAAGAACAAACTGCCCTAGAACCCCAAAGGGGGAAGCCCCTGGGCATGGTAAGGCTGCTCCTTCAGGTCCCACCTGCACAGGAATAGAGGCTGGGCACAAGGAGCAAACAAGCAGCCTGAGGCAGTGCCCTCTGTAGTCTCCCAGCAGGACCTGAAGGCACTACCGTGGTCTGCGTATTTTTTTTTAGAAATAAGAATTTATTTCCATATAAGCTAATGATGAGAGAAAGGGATTTTCCCTCCCTCTCATCTCCCCTCAGCCCTAACAAGATTGTAGGTTCTAAAGCTAATTCTGATTCAATCTCACAGATTTAAAAAGTTGTATTGCCTTTGTGAAGAAACTTTTTTAAAGAAACAATTCTTACTATTATGAAGATGAAGCTGCTTTAAATCTCTAAGATTTAGGGAAATCTGTTTATCAGAGATATAATAACAAAGAACATCACCTAGAAAAAATTACCAAATTATAAAATTAAAGTAAAATGCTTCTAAATTATAAAGCTTAAAACTTTATAAAATGTAAATTAAAGAGAACTGATAAAACGGGAATGTCCAAAATTTTCATTAATACCTGCAGACCACTTTTGAGAAGAGAATAAAAAAATAAATTTTATTCTTAAGTAAATACCAAAGCAATAAAAAGCCCTAATAATTTAGGGCAGGGATGATCACTTTTGCTTTCACACAAATAAAATCTAGATGCTTGTAAGGATCTGAGGGTTTCTTCTCTAGAAAATCAAGAGGAATGCTCAAATAAAAATGATTCAAAACATGATTTAGATGACGCCTTTATGAATGGGAAGACATAAAGTTACATCTATATAAATTATATACATTAGATTTTGTGACAAGGGACATATAATTTTTAGCAAAATAGCTTCTTCAAGGGTTTCCGTACTCTAATCTTATGCCAATGTAAGGTTCAAATGCAAAGCAGACAGTAGTAATAACCATGTGTATATGACCAGATAGTTCTATAACCATAAAAAAAGTACAACTAGTAGTTAAGTCTTCCCACAAAGAAAATCTAGGGTCCAGACGGTTTACCAGTGAATTCTACCAAAGATTCCGTACAGATAATTCCTACAGTACAAAAATTCTTGCAGAGAAGAAAAAAGACACATGACCCAATTCACTTTATAAGGCTAATATAACCTGAGACCAAAATTTGACAAGGCCATACTAAAAGGGAAACTATCATCTCACTCATGAACACACATGCAAAAATCTTGAATTAGCTAACTGAATCAGCAATGTATTTATCTTCATACCAAACTCAGGTTATCCCAGAAATGTACTGTTGGTTTAATGCTAGGAAATCTTTTTATGTAATTCAACACACTGACAGATTAAATAATAAAAAGTATATGACTATCTCAATAGATGCACAAGAAAGTATCTAATAAAATTCAGCATCTGCTCAAGATAAAACCTGTCAGCAAACTAGCAACAGAACGCAACCTCCTTAATGCAATCAAGGGTATTTACCAAAAACCTAAAGGAAACCTCAAATGAACGGTGAAACGTTTAAAGCATTCTCTTTAAAAGCAGAAAAAAGATAAAGATGTCCTCTTCAACATTTTTATGCTGCCTAATACTGGAGGCCTCAGGCAGGATTAAGACAAGAAAAACAACTAAAAGCTACAATAAAAACTGAAAAGAAAAAAATATAAACCTTCATTCTTCGTGTATGATTATTTATGTAGAATACATCAAAAATCTATGGTATAAAGACTGAATTATTGGGCCGGCCACGGTGGTTCATGCCTGTAATCCTAGCAATTTGGGAGGCCGAGGAGGGTGGATAACCTGAGGTCAGAAGTTCAAGACCAGCCTGGTCAACATGGTGAAACACTATCTCTACTAAATATACAAAAATTAGCCGGCCGTGGTGGCGGGTGCCTGTAATCCCAGCTACTCAGGAGACTGAGGCAGGAAAATTGCTTGAACCCGCAAGGCGGAGGTTGCAGTGAGTTGAGATTGCGCCATTGTGCTCCAGCCTGGGCAACAACAGCAAAACTTCATCTCAAAAAACAAACCAAAACAAAAAACAAGACTGAACTATCACAAGGGAATATGTAGCACACATTAAGGGAAGAGATGATTTCCCTCAAGTGATGTGTCAACAAATCATGCATCTGGGAAAAAATAACTTGGAATCTTGCTTTACCTCAGACACAGTATCAATCTCAGGGACATTAAAAACTTGACTGTGAAGGCCGGGTGCGGTGGCTCACGCCTGTAATCCCAGCACTTTCGGAGGCCGAGGCGGGCAGATCACCAGGTCAGGAGTTCAAGACGAGCCTGGCCAACATGGTAAAACCCCATCTCTACTAACAATACAAAAACTAGCCAGGCGTGGTGGCGGGTACCTGTAATCCCAGCTACTCTGCTACTCAGGAGGCTGAGGCAGGAGAATCACTTGAACCCAGGAGGCGGAGGTTGCAGTGAGCTGAGATCGTGGCATGACACTTTGGCCTGGGTGACAGAGCAAGACTCCATCTCGGGGGGAGAAAAAAATTAACTGTGAAAGGCAAAACTTCAAAACTTTCAAAAGAAAATATAAGATAATATATTTTTAGGATAGGGAAAGCCTCTTAAACCAGGCATAATAAATAAGTCCAACCATAGAGGGAAAATGGATACATTTGCTATATGAAAATGGAAAGTTCTATCATGAAAAATCTAAAAAAAGTGAAACAAACGTATCATTAAGAATCTAAAAAATGGGAAACAAACAAATGTACCTGAGAAAGGATTAACACGAAGAATACATACAGAATTCCTACAAATGAATAACAGGACACTAAATGATCCATAAGGAAAATAAGCAATAGGGCTGAAAGGGGTGTACCTTTGAACATCCATGTTGAGAAACCACTTGGTATTATCTAGCAAAGTTTAAAAAGCACATATCTTATCACTTCAATAACTATACATTTTGATTTTTCCCAGAACAATTTTTCACCCATGGTTTAAGTTATTACTATTATTTTACTAGTATTGTTATTTTCTGAGACACAGTCTTGCTCTGTCACCCTGGTGAGAGTGCAATGGGACGATGGTGGCTTACTACAGCCTCGGCCTTCTGGGCTCAAGCCCATCCTCCTGCCTGTGCATGTGTGCCACTGTTTAATCCTCTTTATTCTGATTTACCAACCTCATCTAAAAGATCAAGATTTTAAGTGTCTTAACATTTTAAGACACTTAAAATCATTAAGTGTCTCCTTTCACTCTTAAAGGAGTCTTGGTTGAGACAATAAATATGCAGTCATAGTACCTAGGACCTAGCAATGCCATTGCTAGATACATACCATGGAGGAATACCTGTACACGAGCAGTGTAAGCTATGATGCTGACTTTTATAAATAACAAATCAAAATACCTTTCTTCTAAGTCCTAAAAGAAAAAGCAGGCTGGACGCAGTGGCTCACGCCTGTAATCCCAGCACTTTGGGAGGCCAAAGCAGGCAGATCACAAGGTCAGGAGATCGAGACCATCCTGGCTAACATGGTGAAACGCCGTCTCTACTAAAATACAAAAAATTAGCCAGGCATGGTGGCGGACACCTGTAGACCCAGCTACTTGGGAGGCTGAGGCAGGAGAATCGCTTGAACTCAGAAGAGGTTGCAGTGAGCTGAGATCGTGCCACTGCACTCTAGCCTGGCGACAGAACAAGACTCCATCTCAAAAAAAAAAAAAAGTAGAATAAACACGTCCTGTAGACACAGTAATAAGTAGACTGTGGTATACTAAAACATAAAATATTAAAATAGCAGTAAAAATCAGTGGTGAACTGTTCTATATCTAACATAAATTATGTTTGGATTTCGCAAATATAATTTTGCACAAAGAATGAGTAGAAAAATAAAGAGCATGACTGTATATTCAAAAAAAAGTCAGGATATAGTAACAGCCACTTTAGTGAGGGAGGGGTGGAAGTGACGGCAGGAGAGCTTGACTGGGGAGGGACACACAAGAGTTTCAACGCATAGGGAAATGGTGCCCATCTTATGCTGGTAATGGAAGACTGGGTTGACTGGATCTTTAAATCTCACATGTGTGTTATAGGTAGTCTTTATATTTCATAATTAAAAATGGAAAAACACAAGTATCTGTTCTTGATTTATACGTGATAGAAATCATCTTTTCTCCCTCCTATCATTGGCTTTATTTTTATTAAACCATAAATAGGATTTTAAGCTTACATAAGCTTACAGAAGCTTTGCATCACAGTGCAGCAAAGAAATCTGACTTTCTCCTTGTCCAGCTGAGGGCTTTGCACAAGAATGTGCTTAATTGTTTAAATTTTTTTTAATATTAAATTTAAGTCATTCTGTATTTGAGAAATAAAAAGTTCCTAAGAACATTTAAAACTTGGTTTCTCAGGTCCATTTTCTGGACACAGACACTCTGTAAATATAAATCTTTTACCAAATTGCAGTCACGTAAAATTTCTTTCCATAAGGGCACTAGGGTGTGTAGTGGAAATCTAGGTAGCATGTATTAATAGAAGTCTCCATGTAATGAACACTCACTACAGATCAAGCATTTTACCTGTATTATTTAGTACTCATCATAAACTTATGAAGCATTATTATTACCTCCATCATACAGCAGAGAAGGCCAAGTGATTTGCCTAACATCACACTGACAGTACCTGATGGTGACAGGCTACCCACACAGGGTCTTCTGCCAATACTCTTTTCTCTGTGCTGGTCACCTCTCAGCTCCTCTTGCAAGGTTGCTAGGCAGGGGTGGGCAGAAAGAGCTCTGAATGCAGGGTCTCAACAACTGTGTTGACTTTTAGCTTCAGGACCAAGTGAAGTAACCTCTGAAAATCTTGATCTTTTAGATGAGGTTGGTAAATCAGAATAAAGAGGATTAAACAGTGACACCCATGCACAGACATCTTTTAAAGTGTGAAGAGCTGCACAGATAGAAGCATAGTAATTCATTTTAAGGATAAAGCAGACTGGCAACACCAGTTTAGTCACCGTGAAGGTCCAGTCAGAAATCACAAACTGTAAGAACTGAATGAGTAACACCGTGTAATATTTCATTTGCATTTTCCCTGTCCCTCTCCCACCCAAATCCCACGACAGGGGCCTGGCTCATTATCAGCCACTATCTCCTGAATTTGCGAAAAGTGTTTGAATCCCAAGACACCATATCTTCAAGTAGCCATAAAAAAGGTACGAACCCTAGGTCCAAGAAAAATTTTCCTCGGGGCTAAACTCTTTCGTCGTCAAAAGTGAAAAAAATGACACATTAAAACACATCTTTGACCCTAACGCTTTCTGTTGAATAAACGCTTTTTCGGTCTTCATAGTAAATATACTCTACAATCAGTATGTGTAGCAACAGCGGACATTTACGCAGTGACTCAAATGCTTTTACACTGCATTGCCGCCTCACAATGCTGAGTTTGGCAGGCAGGTCATTAGTAACCTCTTTCCGCAGGAGGGTGAATTAAGCCTAAGAGAAGTTAAGGGGCTTGCTGGGGGCCAGGCTGGCACCGAGCCTGGAGCTGGGGGTCTCGGGGACGCATGGACGCGCGCCAGCGGGTAGCTTCCCACCCGCTTCGCACCAGCTTCCCCTCCCTGCAACCTCCGCGGGCTGCAGAGACGCTTCCAGCCCTCTGCAGACGTGGAGAGCGAGGGCCGCGGCGGCGTGGAGCCTGGCACAAGGCCCGCGGAGCACAGACGCCCTTGGGTGGCAGGCGACCCCGCGCCCGGACCCCACGCCCACTCTAGCATCGGCCCCAGGTAAGGTCCCCCGGGCTGAGGCCGAGGCCGGCGTGCTCCCTCCCCGAGGAGGCTCTACACGGTCCCATCCCCTCTTGACTGCCGAGGCCCTGATCCTCATCTGCCACCCGCCCACTGGGGCTGGGGGAAGGGGGTCACCTGCGGCCGTGACCAGGGTCCGGGAAGAAGGTGACAGAAGCCGGGAATCCAAGAGGAACCAGCAGCCCGGGCAGCCCTGTGCGCCTGCGCGTGCCGGGCTGCGACACGCCTACTTCCGCGCATGCCTGATGCAGGAACCCGTGGCCATGGTCCCAGGCCGGAAATGGGGTTCGTTTCCGGTTCGTCGGCTGCGAGCGGGGCCTGGAGCCCAAGGTGTGAACGCGTCCAGGCAACCAGGAGCCGGTAGTTGAGGGAAACGGACCCTGTACTTGGAAATAGGAACGGAGACTACACTCCATCTAGCCTGATTCTGTCACTCAGAGGCAATAGGCAAGCCTGTGGCAGATGCGGCGGGTGAAAGGGAGTCCCTTAGGCTATTTTTATTGGCCAGCATAGCCTAGAAATCAATGTTTCTAGGGAGTTGTCTTTGTGTTTATCTGTATTTTCTCAGTTTCTTACCATGCAGCTGCAGTACTTGTATAATAAAATTGATGATAAAGATATCAGTGATAGGTGGGTGGATTTAATCCCGAAGTATGAAGGCCCTGTTAGCTCCGCAGTATCGGCAAACGGAGCGGTTGAATAGGATGATTCTCATGTCTGGGCCATTGCTTACTTGCTTTTTTACTTTTCTTACTTTTTCTTTCTTTCCTTTATTTTTTTAGACCGAGTCTGGCTCTGTCGCCCAGGCTGGAGTGCAGTGCCGTGATCTCGGTTCACTGCAACCTCCCCCTCCCGGGTTCAAGCGATTCTCCTGCCTCAGCCTCCCTAGTGGCTGGGATTACAGGCGCGTGCCACCACGCCCGGCTAATTTTTGTATTTTTTGTAGAGACGGGGGTTTCACTGTGGTGGCCAGGCAGGTCTTGAACTCCTGACCTTCTGATCCACCCGCCTCGGCCTCCCAAAGTCCTGGGATTACAAGCGTGAGCCACCGCGCCCGGCCTGCTTGATTTCTAATGTAATCTCTAAAATCTCATCCACTCAACAGATACTCATCCAGCCTTAACTCCATACCACGTGCAGTGCTCAACTGAGCAAAACCAGACCCAACCATTTCCATCACGGAGATCAATAAAGGGTAGAGGGGAAAGCTAATCACAGAAATTGAGGAAAGGTGCGGGGTCCTGGAAACCCTGGTGGAAAGAGGCTAGCGGCGTGGTTCAGCTATGATGTATTTTGGAGTCCTTGCAATGCCATTTCTGCTGGCCCAAGGCCAGGGCAGGGACTTTGGGCGGGATGCGTAATAGGGGCGGTCTCTCCACCGCAAGTCTTCATTCTTTGGAGACCTCTAGGAACCCCAGGGCCTTCCCTTCCGACTCCTATTCGGAGGCATATGCTGGTCCAGGACCACCAGTGGTGCGGTGCCGGCTTTCATGATAACCCTATCCTTGGTAGGGCTTCCTTTGCCACACAGTGCTGGGCACCTGCAGAAATACATTTGGCATGGCCCTGACTTAGGGCACCTGGGGCCGAACCTAAGGGAGTCAGACAGCTCAGGTGCCCATCCTGGCTACCCAATGGACTAATGCGCGCTGCGACTGTGTTACTCAACTTTGCAGCGTCTCATCTGTAAAATGGAAGTGTAACAGCTTATTCATAGGGTTGGATGAAGCGCCTTACGGCACTGCATGTGAAGCGCTGACCCAGCGCTTAGGAACGCCAAGTACAGTACAAATGACAATACATGGTGGCGCCCAACTACGGCGCGAGCGATTCTTAGATGCGATGGCTACCTAAGGCTCATCGCCGCTTGCTGCCGAGGGTCTGCGCCCAGAGTCAGCCTCCGCAGTCCGCTCCGCCCACCACCTTATTTCCTCTTGGCCGGGTTCTCACCTCCAGTGGCCAGCGAGCTGAGAGCCCGGATGTGAGCCCAAGTGGGCATGCGCAAAAGCCAGCTCCGCTGCCATTGGTCGCTGGTGAGGAACAGATTGATGACACATCCGAAAAATAGGAAGTGGCCACTACGGAAGCTGTTCTGGTCCAGAAAGGCTGCCAGTTTGGAGTCGTTTGCTGCGCGGAGGGAATGAATGGGCGCTGGGAACACGCCCGCGAGGTGGGGACGCGCTGGCCGTAGCGAGGGCCTTAGCGTGTGAGTGGCCTGGGTCTGGTCGCTTCCCCGCAGCATGGAGGACGATGCACCAGTGATCTACGGGCTGGAGTTCCAGGTGGGTCACTCGGAGGGCGGCAGGTGCTGCTCGGCCTGGCTGCTGACAGTATGAGCGGTCCCATGGTGACTTCGGTTTGCAGATCTCCCACCAGCCCTGCAAGGACCAGTGTCTAGTTCCCATTTTGCAGAGGAGTAAACTGAGGCTTCAGGAGGTTAAACGGTTTTATTGGATAACAGGGTTGGCACAGCCGTCCTGCCTCCTTCCCCTTCACATCCTGTCCCGAACATGACTTCTGACCTGGAAGTTCTCACTTTGGTGGACTCATTTGCTTACACGCCTACCTTTTCCTCTAGAATTTGAGTTCCTGAAGGTAGGGACTGTATGTTGTTTTAAAAAAAATCGTTTGATTTTGAAACAATTTAAAGTATTTAGAAGAGTTGCAAAGATACATAGAAAGTTCTTTACCCTCCACCCAGCTTCCCTTAATGTTACCACTTTACATAACCATGATATATTTATCAAAGCTTAGAAATTAACATTGGTACACTAATATTAAGTGTACCACTAATATTAAGTATTACTTAATAATTAATAATTAAGTATTAAGTAACTATCTTCGTATTTAACTGTTTTCACACTAGTGGGGGCCTATTTTTTATCTTGTAGTTTCCAGTGCCTATTCATGACTGTCACATAGTAGGTGTTCAACAAATGACTATCAACTGAATGAGCCCCCAGAGCATAAGCAATGCACATGGCAGTTCAGGACAGCAAGAGAGCTGACGTGGATAGAGCAAATGCGTCAGGGGGAGTGAGGTAGGGGATGAGATGAGCAGGGGGGGAAGATGACCATTGTTAGAGCCCTGTACTGGTTTTCATCTATTCCAGTAGCTTTTGAGAATGTATTATGCCTAAAGCACTGAGAGACAGATAAAGAGATAGAAACACAGTTCACTGCCACATGAAATACTTAATACATAATTTTGTGCAGCAATATGTGTTAAAGATATAAATGATGTCTGCTTTTTTTTTTTTGAGATGGAGTCTTGCTCTGTTGCCCAAGCTAGAGTGCAGTGGTGTGATCTCGGCTCACTGCAAGCTCCACCTCCTGGGTTCAAGCGATTCTCCTGTCTCAGCCTCCCGAGTAGCTGGGACTACAGGCATCCGCCACCACACCCAACTAATTTTTGTATTTTTAGTAGATAAGGGGGTTTCACCTCTTGGCGTGGCTGGACTTGAACTCCTGACCTTGTGATCTGCCCACCTCCGCCTCCCAAAGTGTTGGGATCACAGGCATGAGCCACCGCACCCAGCCCATGTCTGCTTTTAAGTAGGTTACAGTCAGAGAGGCAGCAGCATTAGTAAAATAATATATGCTACCCAGACACCTAAGTTTTAAATCTTGACTCTATCACTTATTAACTATGTGACCTTGGGCCTCAGTTTCCTTTGCCAATAAAATAAGCATCTCCCCCCCACCACCCGGTGGCTGTTATGAAATTAAATGAGTTAATACACTTAATTGAAGCACTTAAAACAGTGCCTGGCACATAGTGTGTTCAGTAAGTGTTGTTCTGATTGTTATAATGAGAGAAAATTCCTTTTTTTTTTCTTTGTAGAAACAGGGTTTCGCCATGTTGCCCAGGCTGGTCTCACACTCCTGAGCTCGAGCGATCTGCCCGCCTTGGCCTCCCAAAGTGCTGGGATTACAGTCATGAGCCAGCGCACCCTGCCTAAGACAAAATTCTTACAAATAAATTTTGTATAGGGCAGCAGCTAAGTGTCCTGTGTGATAAACTAGGCTATAGGATTTGACCAGTGGCTGTATCACATTCACAAGGCTGATGGCTTAACTACCAGTGATTTAGCTCTGGACTGTGTGTCACTCTGCTTAGCACTGTACAAATATTTCATTTAATTCTCACAGCAATCATTATTGGTAGGTGTTATTTTTCCTGTTTTACAGATGAAGAAACAAGCTCAGAGAGAATAGTTACCTGTCCAAGGCCACTTAACTAGTAAATGATAGACCTTGGATTCTGACCTAGTTAGGCTTTTAACCCAAACTGACCTCAAAGCCCCTTACTTGCTAAGTTCTGTTGCTTTGTCCTTAACTAGATATACATAGGGATACATGGGGAGAGACCACATGGGTAGACAGAAGGTTCCATAATCTTGTACTGCCTGAAGGTGCATACTCTGCCAGTGCTACTTAATATAACTTCTTGATCTCCTTAAGAAATCTCTCAAAAAACCCAGAGGATTTTATCTTCAGTATCTTTGTATCTTTGAGGTTAACTGAAATGTCATTTTCTGAGATTTGAAAAATGAATTGAAATCGATTCTCCTAAGGGAGTCAAATATATTATTGGATTTTCTTCTTTATCTTAAAAGAAGTAGCTGACTTTTGCTGCTTGGATTTTACTGGATAGTACCATGGACTAAGACTTTCTTGAGTTTGAAGAACCATCATTGCAGTAAATAAGAAAAGAACTGAAAATGATAGTTTTTTTTTTTTTGGCTTGTCAGTGACATTCAAATCCCATGGAAAACACTTTACATGAAAAGCTAGAGATCTGATCATTGACCACTGAGTGAAGGTAATGAGACTTGAAAGGTAAAGGGCAGTACTACAACTGCAAATAAAAGAAGACCAACATAGAGGGTCGTTAAGATCGCAAAATGCCGAGCAAATTCATGGTAATGATTCTGGATTTCTTCATAATTATATTTGAAATGCATGAAATTTCAAATGATATTTGAAATGCTTTTGCACACTTTTAGTTTACTGGTCAGTAGAAATCCATTTTCTCAAAATGAGTTTAATGAATACTTGTCAGTTAACAAAACAGTAGTTCTTTGTGACTATCTCAAAGTGTATACAAACAGTATGACTTCTCTCCTGCAATCATGTTTCTTTGAACTTTTGACATTAATCGACCTTCTTTAGTCGTGTGGGTCAAATCTCCATGTGGCAAACATGCCTAGTGATGGGAAGAGCGAACCTCTAGGCAGCGGTGGCTTTGCCCGTGTGTAGGTCTGGGGGCAGGCGTGTGACTAAGATGGACCAGCGGCCAGCAGGGCCTGCAGGTGTGGGCAGAGTGAGGGCTGCGTCTGTCAATTCCCATTTGACCCCACTGCTGCCAAGTGAGCTGGGCCAGACCAGAAAGGATGGCCAGGGTGGGAAGGTGGGTGACAATGATGACTTGGGCTTGTTTCAAGTCGCTTTCCCTTAGGTTTACCACCAAAACCAGTAAGCAAGCAGGGCAGGTTGTAAGCCACACAAGGGTATGAGTGCCTCCTTTCTGTTCTGGGAGATTCTCCTGGAGTCCTGAGATCAGTGCACTCAGGTCACAGGGGCAAAGAGACCAAGGGCTTTTGGCTTTTTGTGCCATCAGGCTGAGGGACAGATGGACCAGGCCAGCGCTCAAGGGTCTGCCTCTTGCCAAGTGAGGAAAGAGTTTTGAAATGGAAGATAGAGGTTACATTTTCTTTTCTTTTTTCTTTTTTTGAGACGGAGTCTCGCTCTGTCACCCAGGCTGGAGTGCAGTGGCGCGATCTTGGTTCACTGCAAGCTCCGCCTCCCGGGTTCACGCCATTCTCCTGCCTCAGCCTCCTGAGTAGCTGGGACTACAGGCGCCTGCCACCATGCCTGGCTAATTTATTGTATTTTTAGTAGAGATGGGGTTTCAGTGTGTTAGCCAGGATGGTCTCGATCTCCTGAGCTTGTGATCCGCCTGCCTCGGCCTCCCAAAGTGCTGGGATTACAGGCGTGAGCCACCACACCCGGCCTAGAGATTAAATTTTCAAATGCTTTTTTATATCCATGGAACTGATAATTTGGTCTTAGGATTTTTCTCTTTTGATCTCTTTGGTCAGTTACGTTAATGGCTTTTTAAATATTGGCCCAGCCTTTGCATCCTTAGAAATAATTCCACTTGATTGTGGAATAGTCCTCTGCTGGATTCGGTTTACAAGTCGTTTACTTAAAATTTTCACATTAATATCTGTGTATTTTCTTGTTTGAATTTTGTTTCATTGCTATGCTGGCTGCGTAAAAAGCACTTGGGAATTTTCCTTCTGTTTCTGTGTTGGAAATAACTGAAGGTAGTGATGGTGTTGCCTGCTCCTAAGGCGTGGTGCTCTTACGACGTTGACTTTTTAATCTGTAGTGACTAGTTGTTCAGATTTCTTGTCTGATCAGTTTTGGTAACTTACATTTTCCTGGAAAATTCATAATTTATTCAGTGGACAAATATTTATTTATTCCCTGCAATAAGGCACTATTGTATGTGCCTGGAACACAGCATAGGAGGAAACAGACAAAATCCCAACCCTCGTGGATTTACGCACCCAAGAGGCACCCTTGCAGTGGTATTTCTGTAGAGGAGCGAAGTCTCTGAGAATTGAGGATTTGTCTTTTAGGTTGTTCCCATTTTTTTTTTTTTTTAATTTCATCAGTTGAATTTTTTTTTGTTTATTTATTTATTTATTTTTATTTTTACTTATATTTTGGGACAGTCTCGCTGTGTCACCCAAACTGGAGCTGGGGCGCAGTCTTGGCTCACTGAAACCTCCACTTCCCAGGTTCAAGCAGTTCTCCTGCCTCAGCCTCCTGAGTAGCTGGGATTGTCGGCATGCACCACCACACCCAGCTAATTTTTGTATTTTTAGTAGAGATGGGGTTTCACCATGTTGGTCAGGCTGGTCTCGAACTCCTGACCTTGTGATCTGTCTGCCTCGGGCTCCCAAAGTTCTGGGATTACAGGCGTGAGCCACCGCGCCCAGCTAGTTGAAATTTTTAATACAAAAAATTCAAAAACAATTTCCATTCATTTGCTCAGCATTTTTTTTTTTTTTTTTTGAGACGGAGTCTGGCTCTGTGGCCCAGCCTGTTGTGCAGTGGCGCCATCTCGGCTCACTGCAATCTCCACCTCCCGGGTTCACGCCATTCTCCTGCCTCAGCCTCCCAAGTAGCTGGGACTATAGGCACCCGCGGCCACACCCGGGCTAATTTTTTGCATTTTTAGTAGAGATGGGGTTTCACCGTGTTAGCCAGGATGGTCTCGATCTCCTGACCTTGTGATCCACCCGCCTCGGCCTCCCAAAGTGCTGGGATTACAGGCCTGAGCCACCGTGCCGGGCCTGCTCAGCATTTTTCTTTCTTTCTTTTTTTTTTTTTGAGACTGAGTTTCGCTCTTCTTGCCCAGGCTGGAGTGCAATGGTACAATATGGGCTCATCACAACCTCCGCCTCCCGGGTTCAAGCAATTCTTCTGCCTCAGCCACCCAAGTAGTAGCTGAGATTACAGGCATGCGCCACCATGCCTGGCTCATTTTTTTGTATTTTTAGTAGAGACGGGGTTTCTCCATGTTGGTCAGGCTGGTATTGAACTCCTGACCTCAGGTGATCCGCCTGCCTTGACCTCCCAAAGTGCTGGGATTACAGACTTGAGCCACTGTGCCTGGCCCATTGCTAAGCATTTTGCTATCTTAATTACCCTCTGTGTTGGTCTTCTGTCTTTTATTTGCAGTTGCTTAAATTATTTGTTTCCATTCTTTTTATTAATACAAGCATTTTAAGCACATGGATTTTCTTTCGAACACTCCTTGATTTTATTGTTTTGTGGATGTTTTGCAGCTTTGAATTTAATTTTGAATTTCAGGTCAAATTTCTTTTTTGATCTGAAATTCGTTGAAGAGACCCTTCTCAATTCGGTCCCTTTGCCTGCTGTGTTTGGGGGTTGTCTGGCTTTGTGTCCTTTCCACTGCAGACTTCCTTCTTGTGCTGGAAGTTTTCATTTCTATGAGCTGGAAGTTTTCATTTCCATCTATTTGTCTTGCGTTGTCTTGCCATATCTTCTTTGAGCTCTGCTTTGCATTTTTCTCTTTTACTTTTCTTTTCTTTTTTCTTTTGAAACTAGGTTTTGCTGTCACCTAGGCTGGAGTGCAGTGGCACAATCTCAGCTCACTGCAACCTCTGCCTCCTGGGTTCAAGAGATTCTCCTGTCTCAGCCTCCCAAGTAGTTGTGATTACAGGTGCATGCCACCATACCCAGCCAATTTTTGTATTTTTCGTAGAGACAGGGTTTTGCCATGTTGGGCATGGCAAAGGTTGGCCAGGCTGATCTTGAACTCCTGACCTCAAGTGATCCTCCCACCTTGGCTTCCCAAAGTGCTGGAATTACAAGTGTGAGCCACCATGCCAGGCCTCTTTTTAAAAAAGTTTTCTTGAGACAAGGTCTTGCTCTGTTGCCCAGGCTGTAGTGCAGTAGTGCGATCATGGCTCATGGCAGCCTGGAACTCTTGGGCCCAAGCCATCACCTGGCTTCAGCCTCCCAAGTAGCTGAGACTACAGGCCCAGCTCATTTATTATTTATTTATTTATTTATCTCTATCTATCTACTCTATCTAGTCAATCACTTAATTAATCAATGAGATGGGGATCTCATCATATTGTCCAGGCTGGTCTTGTACTCCTGGGCTGAAGCGATCTTTCCACTTTGGCCTCTTACAGTTGTGGAATTACAGTCTTGAGCCACCACACCCAGCTTCTTCTTTTTTTTAATTAAAATGATTTTTAAATTGATGCATATTAAATGTATATAGTTTCAGGGTATATGTGATAAGTTAATACATTCATATGATTGTAAAAATCAAATCAGTGTATCTGAGATACCCATCCCCTTAAATGTTTGTTTTTTCTTTGTGTCAGAACCATTCAGATTATTCTTTTTTAGCTATTCTGAAATGTACGATAGACTAGTGTAAACTGTAGTGAACCTGCTGATATACCAAACACTGTGCCTTATTTCGTCTATCCAACTGTATATTTGTACCTATTAACCAACTTTTCTTCATCTAAGCCACCTGCTACTTTTCTCAGTCTCTGGTAACCATCAGTCTACTCCATCTTCAGAAGGTCCACTTTTTTTTTTTTAGCTCCCACAGATGACTGAGAACATGTGTTGTCTTTCTGTGCTTGGCTTAGTTCACTTCACAGAATGACCTCCAGTTCCATCCATGTTGCTGCTAATGACAGGATTTCATTCTTTTTTCTTCCTTTTTTTGTGAGACAGGGTCTCACTCTGTCATCCAGGCTGGAGTGCAGTGGTGTGATCTCGGCTCAATTGATCCTCCCGCGTCAGGCCCCAGAGTAGCTGAGACTACAGGTGCACCAGGTTAATTTTTTTTTTTGTATTTTTGTAAAGATGGGATTTCGTCATGTTGCTCAGGCTGGTCTCGAACTCCTGAGCTCCAGCAATCCTCCTGCCTTGGATTCCCAAAGTGCGGAGATTACAGGCATGAGCCACTGTCTGTGGCAATTTTATTCTTTTTTGTGACTGAGTAGTATTCCACTGTGTACGTATACCACATTTTCTTTATTCATCTATTGATGCGCACTTAGACTGATTCCATGTCTTGGCTATTGTGAACAATGCTGCAGTGTACCCGAGGGTGCAGGTATCTCTTCAACATACTGATTTTCTTTCCTTTGATTATCTACCCAGTAGTGGGATTGCTGGATGATATGGTAGCTCTAGTTTTAGTTTTTTGAGGCAATGCCATACTCTTTTCCATAATGACTGTACTAATTTATATTCCCATCAGTAGCATATGAGGGCTCCCTTTCTCTACGTCCTTGCCAGCATCTGCTATTGTCTGTCTTTTTAATAAAAATTATTCTAACTGGGTGAAATGATATCTCATTGTGGTTTTGATTTACATTTCTCTGACAATTAGTGATGTTGAACATTTTTTCATGTACCTATTGGACATTTGTGTATCTTCTTTTGAGAAATATCTGTTCAGATCTTTTGCCCATTTTTTAATTGAGTTATTTTATTTTATTTTATTTTTTGCTGTTGAGTTGTCTGAGCTTCTTATATGTTGTGGTTATTAATCCCTTGACAGATGGATATTTGCAAATCTTTACCCCATTCCGTGTCCTTTTCTTTTCTTATCTATTTTTTTGAGACATGGTCTCACTCTGTCAAGCAGGCTGGAGTGCGGGCGTACAGTCCCTGCTCAAGGCAGCCTTGGTACTCAAGCCTCCCATCTCAGCCTCTTGAGTAGCTGGGACTACAGGTGCACACCTCCACACTTGGCTGACTTTTATATTTTATGTAGAGACGGGATTTCAGCATGTTGCCCAGGCTGGTCCCAAACTCTTGAGCTCAAGCCCACCTTGAGGCCCACCTTGGCCTCCCAAAGTATTGGGATTATAGGCATGAGCCACCATGCCTGGCTGCTCGTCTTTTCTTCTCTTCCCTGTTTTTAGAAAGATGATTCCTCCATTAAGTTTTACGAGTTTTGTTGATGCGTTTGATTACAATTTTCAGCTACCCTGTGTCAATACTGTGTCAACACAGAAACTTTGTGTTTTCCATTCTTTGATGTCTTGTTCTGTTTTTCTTCCCTGCCCGAGCCTTTGCTTGGCACCTGTGCTCGTTTCTTTTGTTTTTTGTTTTTTTTTGTTTTTTTTTTTGAGACGGAGTCTCGCTCTGTCGCCCAGGCTGGAGTGCAGTGGCCGGATCTCAGCTCACTGCAAGCTCCGCCTGCCGGGTTTACGCCATTCTCCTGCCTCAGCCTCCCGAGTAGCTGGGACTACAGGCGCCCGCCACCTCGCCCGGCTATTTTTTTGTATTTTTTAGTAGAGACGGGGTTTCACCGTGTTAGCCAGGATGGTCTCGATCTCCTGACCTCGTGATCCGCCCGTCTCGGCCTCCCAAAGTGCTGGGATTACAGGCTTGAGCCACCGCGCCCGGCCTTCTTTTGATCGCTGGTCTTTTCATGGTGAATCTTTCCTGGTCCAGCAGGATCTATATGTGGAGCTGGGCCCGGCCCCCATCGCGGGCTGGCAGGAATGCTGACAACATGCCGTTGTGTTTGTGAGGAAATTCTTTGAGCTGTCATTTACCCCAAGCCAAAGGAGAAGGGCAGATGCAGGCTGCCCAGGATGCAGTGCCTCTCTCCTCAGCTTGAAGAGCCAGAAACAGCTTCCTGAGAAGACACCAGGCAGCCCTGCCTGCCCTACTCTCCTTCCTACCATGTGGTGTATGGGAAGCACCTGGCCCCAGCCCGGGCACCTGTTGTCGTTGTCCCCTCCAGGGAGACATTGCCCATTTCAGCATTCCTTCCAGGGCATGCACGTGGTCTAGGGACTGCTGCCTGGGTGTGCGGGGCTGTGGCTCCCCCAGCCCGCCTCTAGCACCTCAGCAGCCAATGCCATCTGTCTTCAGATACTATGCCTTTGGATTACAGATGTTTCTGAGTTTCACTGTAGATGGAGTTTATATTTCCATTTTTTCTTCTCCTTTTTTTTTTTTTTTTTTTTTTTTGAGACAGAATCTTGCTCTGTCGCCCAGGCTGGAGTGCAATGGCGTGATCTCCTTCTCCTTCCTGCTTTTGTGTGATTTCCCAGAGTCTGAGAGGAAAGAAATGAAGTCTTCAGCCCACCGCTTAAAACCTGAAGTCCAGATTTGACTTGATAAAGTAGCTTTTGTGGTGAGGTTTAGGGTAAACTGGAACATGGACTCAGTCAGGAAAATTGGTTAAGAGGTTGTTAAAATGTAATTTAAGTACAGAATGGGGAGAGGAGGGTAGGGATGGAGAGTGCTGGAAGAGCCAGAGCCCAGGTATTGGATGTGGGGCTGGGAGGGAGGGGCTCATCCCCATGTGTATGAATGGGGCAGGCTGGAGGGAGGGGCTCATCCCCCTGTGTATGAATGGGGCAAGCTGTGGGGGGGAGGCTCACCCCTCTGTGTATGAATGGGGCAGGCTGGAGGGAGGGGCTCATCCCCTTGTGTATGAATGGGGCAAGCTGTGGAGGAGGGGCAAGCTGGAGGGAGGGGCTCATCCCCTTGTGTATGAATGGGGCAAGCTGGAGGGAGGGGCTCATCCCCTTGTGTATGAATGGGGCAAGCTGTGGGGGAGGGGCTCACCCCCATGTGTCTGAATGGGGTAAGCTGGAGGGAGGGGCTCATCCCCTTGTGATGAAAGGGGCTGGCGGGACTGGGGAAGGACAGGGACCAGAAGGGTAGTAGAAGTCCAAGCTTAGTTAAGTGGACGTGCCCAGGGGCACTTAGTGCAGGTCTGGCTTGGGCAGTGTAGGAGGTGCCTGGGCACTGGATTTGCATTTGGAAAGCATGGGCCTAACTTACAGAAGAGAGAGCATGCCTAAGACGAAGGTGTGGATGAGAAAAGTCAGAATCGAACTCCAGAAGCAAAAATGTAGGTGAAGGAAGAAAGAAGAGCGTGAGGCCATTGGGAAGGCCTTGCAGGGTGTGCAGAGTGTGGAGGTGCCCGTGTGAGGGAGTCCAAGGGCTTGGGCAGGGTCAGAGGGTGGAGGCGCCCATGCTAGGGAGTCCGAGGGCTTGGGCAGGGTCAGAGGGTGGAGGCGCCCGTGCGAGGGAGTCCGAGGGCTTGGGCAGGGTTGGCGCTGGAGGCGGCTGTTGGGTCTGACAGTTGGGTGACTCTGATGACTGAGTGGGGGTCAGATCAGCACAGGGTGAGGAACTGGGCGCAGCTGACTGGAAGGGCTGGAAGGGCACTCCTCGCCTGCTTACCCATCCTTACATCTGCTGTGAGTGGAAGGACGGAGATAGGGGAGTAGCTTGGGAGGGACATGGAGTCAAAGACAGTTTTTTGTTTTTTTTTTCCCGAGGAGAAGGAGACATGTGAGCTATTAACGAAGAAGCCAGAGAAGAGGGAGAGGTGGACAGCACAATGGCTGTTATGGGGGTTTCCTGGAAGCCAGAGATGGCTCTGTTTCCTTGGGGACCTGTGAAGTGAGTTCTTTCGTTGCAGCTTAGGGGGCTAGGCTTGCACCAGGGGCTTGCGAAGAGATTACAGGTAATATCTGCCCCAGGCAATACGAAATGGAGGTGGTGAGGGTGGAATGAAGGCACTTTAGCTATGTGGAAAGGCTTGGACTTCAACGGGTGAGTGCAGGAGCGAATGAATGAATGTGTGTTAGGGCTTCTGGGCTCTCAGAAATACAGCTTCACCACCTCAGTTTTCCTGGAGGGTTTATTTTCCTTTTAATGCACTTCAATTCTTTGACTGCATTTTTTCTTTTGGGTGTAGGAGATGAGAAATGGGTATTTAGGTAACACAGAATGGGGAAGTTAGGACTTTGCCCCCTTTCCTTCTTTTCCTTTGTTTCTTCTCTTCTTCCCTCCTCTCTTCTCATCTCCTTCCTTCCGCCTCCCCTTTTCCCGCACTTTCCCCTTCCTGACGGTGTCCTGGTGTTTGGTGAGCAGCGCTCTGTAGTGGTCCTTTCTGGAGGGAGACTCAGTGTAGGAGAGCAGTTTCATCTGCCCCTGGCCTGTGTCTCCCCTGCTTCAAGCAGAGGCCCCTTTCCACCTGCCGTCCTTGAACCTTCTAAGCGGGAGAATTCTGATAGCAAGCTTTAGTGGACATGGTTTGCTAGCTGTTTCTGGTAACCACTTACTTGCTTAACCTAGTAAGCAAATGAATACAGTTGTGAGTTTCCCAAGGGAATGGTGTGCGCTCAGTTAATATGTCTAGGTACTGATATTTCTACCTTCTCCAAGTAGTCATAAGGTTCCTGATGATTCTTTCCTGCTCTGATCCTGAACTCTCAGCATTTCCAATTCCTTTGCCTGGTTTGATTCCCTACAGGGTGCTGGTAGACTAGAAATTTGGCTTTGTGAGAAAAACACCTCGGCCTTTCTTTTTCCTTTTCTTTTTTTGGTTTTGAGATGGAGTCTTACTCTTGTCGCCCAGGCTGGAGTGCAATGGCACGATCTTGGCTCACTGTAACCTCTGCCTCCCGGGTTCAAGTGATTGTCCTGCCTTAGCCTCTTGAATAGCTGAGATTACAGGTGCCCACCACCACATCCAGCTAAGTTTTGTATTTTTAGTAGAGACGGGTTTCACCATGTTGGCCAGGCTAGTCTCGAACTCCTGACCTCAGGTGATCTGCTTGCCTCGGCCTCCCAGAGTCCTGGGATTACAGGCGTGAGCCACTGCGCCTGGCCTCACCTTGGCCTTTCTTTATGAGAACTGGGGAAAACGCATGGAATTTCTATTATAAAGTGACCTGTATTCCAACTTCTACCAAAGTGCCATTTGTGTTGCCATCTACCCTACTTTACCATGAGAGAGCCATAGCCGGGCTGAACTGTGGGAGAGTGCGTTCTTTTTCCCCTTTAGTAGCTTCGAGGCAGAGGCAAAATCACATGACCTTGCTGGTCCTCAGTTTCTTTATGTACTAAATGGGAATAATCCTCATCCTGTCTTCCTGTGTACTTCATTGAATTATGAGGATGAACCAAGACAGAATATGTGGAAATGTTTTTTGACATATTATACCATAAAAATTTGATCTTTTATCATAAGGTCATTGGAACACCTATAAAACGATCATTCTGACTAGACTTAGTGGTCATTTTATCATTACTTTAATCGAAGAGGTAGAGTTATACACATAGAGATCTGTCACCAGAATGGCCCAAATTAAATAATTTTGGAAAGCTCTTAAACTTTTAGTTCACTGTGATTTTAAAAGATACATTTTAGATATGTCTATACAAATGATTTTCCGTTTCCATTTCTTTTTAAGAAGTGTCTTTTCTTGTATGAGCTTGAATAAGATAGTTCCAAATTTGCAATGCTTTTCTAAAACTACATCCTCTTCACTCCGTCTGAAACAGATGATCTATTTAGACTTGTTTTTCTGCCTGCTTACCATGATTCCTCTCCAGGTATGCAGCTCTCAGCTCTGCAGATTGCTTTAGAGTGGAGTAAATTGAATGCTGGTTCATTATTGTCACTCAAGTAGCTTCTGCATTTTCTGAATTGCCCTTCGTTTTTCAGTATGATAGCCACTGATACAATTTGCTTATTTTTGGTTTTCTTCTATTTTCAAGTGATGCCATTTAATCCTGCCTTCTGTCTAACTTGGAGCTCCTGGGTTCATTTTGATAAATGTTAATATGTTGTTATTATGGTCTGTGCCAGAGTTTTTGATACTTAATCGTCTATCATCATGTCTTTTAGTCTTTTTGAGTCTTTGTCTCCTCTCTCCTAATGAGAGTCCAAGTTTCCTGAGGGCAGAGGTGGCGCCTCGTACCTCTTTAATGCCGCCACTGTACCTGCTACTAGGCAACCCTTCATCACTGACTTGAAGCATAGACAAGCTTTTCTGTAGAAAGTAATCATTCCCTTTCAGGTGGGTCCTCTCCTGGGGGCTGTTTTTGGGGCCTTTTGGGCTTTTTAACATCTAGGGTGACAACACAGTCCTGCATTTGAAAATCTTGGTGTTCTTGTCTGAAGGTGGACCTGTCCCAGTGTTCTCTCTCCTGACCTGGGGTTCAGCCTTGGAGCCATCAGGGCTTTGTCTTTCAGGAATGGCTGGCACTCCTCCTCGTCAGTCATCTTTCTCCAAGCCAGAGTCAGAGGCTTTGTGAACTTGCTAATAATTATATGCAAAATTTTCTGTGCATGGATGCACATTTTTGGCAGAAGGCCTATAACTGGCTCCAAAAATTGTCCAGGGAAGTTGCAGCAGAGGGTAGAGGGATACCGACAGTGGGACTCTTTTGTGTGTGTGTGTGTGTGTGTTTTTTAGTAGAGACGGGGTTTCACCAGATTAGCCAGGATGGTCTCGATCTCCTGACATCGTGATCTGTCCGTCTCGGCCTCCCAAAGTGCTGGGATTACAGGCTTGAGCCACCGTGCCCGGCCGACAGTGGGACTCTTAAATGCTCCTTGAAGAGCTGAATTGACCCGCACAGATATTTTCTCCAAGTGTCTAATCACGGACATGTTGCTCTAGACATGCGTATTCTTGGTTTTATTAAAATGTATTTTAGCTGCCGAAGTTTTGTGCTGCTCTTTTGGGAAGGTTGGAAACATAGATAATATTGGTTATGTTTTCTAAGAATAGTTCATGAAATTATTCTGTCTCAACTTTTTTTGCAATGGACACCCAAGAGATGTCATTGTTTTGCTCTAGTTGTGGAAACCAAGTCAAAACCAGGCAGAGTAAATGGTCAGGGCAACCGTTCACTTGTTTCTCTTACCTGGTTTTGAAAGAAATGAATCAAAACACCAGAAAGAACATGTACGAGTTGGATGTGACCGCAGTCGAGGTGGGAATTGGGTGTCAAGTGTGTTCAGAGCTCCGTATGGGAAGGGGGCGTGACCTAATGGGGGCGTTTAGTGAACTGTATGGAGCAGGGTTAGTTTCCTGTTGCTGCCATAACAAAGTCCCACAAACATAGTGGCTCAGAATAACATTATTTGATTATTTTACAGTTCTTGTAGGTCACAAACCCAAAATGAATCTCCCTGGGCTAAAGTCAAGACATAAGTGGGTCTCTGTTACTTCTTGGAGGCACTAGGGGAGAATCTGTGTCTTCACCTTTTTTAACTTTCAGGGCACCCACGTTCCTTGGCTCATGGACTCTGTTAAAAGAAAAACTTAGCTGAATTAAATGTAAAGGAGTTTAACTGAACAATGATCAATTCGTGAACTGGGCAGCCCCTAGAATCACAGCTGATTCAGAGAGACTCCAGGGATGCCTTGTGGTCAGAACAAATTTATAAACAAAAAAAGGGAAGTGACATACAGAAATGGGAAGTGTGGTACAGAAACAGCTGGATGGTTTACAGGCTGGAGTTTGCCTTATTTGAACACAGGTTGAACACTCAGCAGTGTATGAGTGGTTGAAGTACAGCTGCTGGGATTGGCCAAGACTCAGGTGTTACAGGTGCAGACTCCTAATTTAGGTTCTCAGTCTTGTCTACATATTAAGTTAGGTTATGATTCCTCCACAAGGACTCAAATATAGAAGCATGGAGTCCTTCTCAGGCCATATTTCGTTTGCTTTAACAATTCCCTCATTCATCTTCAAATCCAGCAACAGCCACTGGGTCCTCCTCACAGCTGCCATTGTTACTGGTGGAAGGTGTCCAGGTTCTTGGCATCTTGAGCAAAGAATTGGACAAAACACACAAAGTGAGGAAAGAACGAAGCAACAAAAGCAGAGAGTTACCGAAAATGAAAGTACACTCCATGGGGTGGGATTGGGCCGAACAGCCGCTCAAGGGCCCCGAATACAGAATCTTCTGGGTCCAAATACCCGCTAGAGGTTTCCCATTGGCCCCTTGGTGTTTACTCCATGTAAATGAAGTGATGGCCCACAATCAGTGTGATTGGTTGTGGAAAGCAGCCAATCAGAGCAACCAATCAGAGGCTACAGTGAAGTTACAAAGTTACAGCCTTGTCCAAACGTCTGATTGGTTTGCAAAAAGCAACCAATCAGAGGTACTTCCAGCTTCTCTACTGCCATGCAGAAAGGGTGAGGGTCTGCAAAGGGTGTAGCCTCTGGTCCTGTTGTTACTTGGGTGTAGAAAATTAGGGTTTTCCTTTCAGTCTAGTTCTAGGAAGTCAGCGTGAATTGGCCTTAGGTTCCCTGCCTCCAGATTCTGTTCTCCTGCCTCACCACCTCTCTGGTTCTCTTTTCTGTGGTCGCATTCCTCTGGGACTACAGCCAGGGAAGGTTTTCTGATTTCAGTGACCCACATGATTAAATAATCCAGGATCGCCTCCTCATCTCAAGGTCCTTAATTTAAGCACATCGGCAGAGTCCCTTTACCGTGTAAGTTAACATTCACAGGTTCTGGGGATTAGAATGTGGATATGGGTGGAGGGCCATTATTATGCTGGCCACAGGGACGTGATCCAGGTGCAGTTAATGCTTGTCCTAAAGCAGAGATGGATTTGAATTTGTAAGCCTGCAGTGCTAGTCACTGCTCTAGTAACCAGTTGTATAACTGTTTCCTCTAAGCCTCAGATTCATCACCTGAGATCTTAGTTTTATCTTCTGATTATTAAACATATTAACGATAGCTATTGCAACTGAGGCTGTTGTATACAGCCTGCATTTCTCTTTCAGGAAATCCAGCCACTTCTGAGACTGTTGGAGGCTGATAGCTCTCAGCTGGGCCCTGCTCCAGGAATTGCCCTCAGCTGAACAAAGGCACTTTGCCCAAAGTCACACCCCTCCTCAGGGACAGCCTGCATCCAGTGACTGACCCACGGGGGTAGGGATTGGGTGGTATAAAACCCTGGCCATTTGGCCTTAACTCTGAAGGGCCGTCCAGCTCTAGAGCTCCCCACTGGATTGGCTGAGGTCTCCATTGCAGATGTGATGCATTTCATCTTCTCCCTCAGCCCAGCCCTTCCTCCTTCACCCCAATATGGAATAGTTCCCAAGAGCAAGTCTCCTTTACATACCTTTCGAGCTTTAGAGCTTGCTTCCCAGGGAATCTGTTTGACTCCTCTGTAGCCCTTTTTCTGTTGGTTGTTGTTTCTTTTGGTTTTTGATCATGTGGTTTTGTCTTATTGTATGACTGGCTATTTTAATTAATTAATTATTTTATTTTATTTTATTTAGACAGGGTCTTGTTCGGTCACCCAGGCTAGAGTGCAGTGGTGTGATCATGGCTTATGGTAACCTCAATCTCCTGGGCTCAAGTGATCCTCCTGCCCCAGCCTCTTGAGTAGCTAAGTCAACAGGCATGAGACACCGTGCCCAGCTAATTTTACAAAATTTTTTTTTTTGCAGAGATGGAGTCTTGCTATATTGCCCAGATTGGTTGGCCAGAACTCCTGGCCTCAAGTGATCTTACTGCCTCAGTCTCCCAAACTGCTGAGATAAGAGGTGTGAGCCACCATGCTTGGCCCTATGACTGGCTATTTTTGATTAAATGTTGAACATTTTTCTGTGTCAGATTTTAGAAACTTTGGATGTTATCTTCCTCCAGAGGATTGACTTCTGGCAGGAGTCTGGCTAGCCTAAGAGCACTGACCTGCTCCAATCAGGATTGAGATGACTTGGAGCTTTAGCCTGTGCAGGTTGGTCTAATTCTAGTTTGCCTTTACTCCTGGGCTGTATACCTGTGGGGTTAGTGCTTTACAGGCTCTTCTCCCAGGCGGACCCTGTGCTTGGTTTTTTGTGCCCTGAGCTCCATGAGTCTGTCAAAGCTCTCTTCAGCATCAGCCTATCAGCCACGCTTTCCAGATTGACAGATGCCTTTAGGTGAAGAGTGACCAGGCGCTGGGCCTCCCCGCTGGGCTTCCTCCTGCCCTGGATCTTGCCACTTCTTCGTTGCCTTGGTAGTTCTCTGAGGCTGTGAAACAGATTCAGGTTATTCCTTTAGTTTTTTTTAGTTGTTATCTGCAGAAGAGTTGGTTTAAACCCCCTACTCTGCTATTGCTGGAAGCTATTTTCTGTTGTATTGTTGAAGTATAGTTTGTTTAACCAGTCTTCTACTGTTGAAATAATAGTTTTACTAAAAAATAAACATTGATGTGTACATAATTTACATCTTTGTTGCTTAATTTTTTACCCACGTACAATTATTTCCATATGCAAATTTGAAGTGGAATTGTGTTGAAAGTGTGCAAAAGTCAAAGGCTTTTAATACATATTTCTAACTTGCTTTCCAGACACTGTACTAATTTATACTTTATCAACAGTAGATGAGATCAACTGCCTTTTTCATCTCTATTAAATCTAACTTCATAAATGTGCATGTGTTTTTCTTCCGTCCTGCAGGCACGTGCTTTAACACCTCAAACTGCAGAAACAGATGCCATTCGGTTTTTGGTTGGGACACAGTCTCTTAAATATGATAATCAGGTAACTATTTTCGACAAGTGTATACATGATAATTACTAAGCCTATTCTTAGTTTCATAACCATTTTGCTCTGATTTTCCAGCAACATTTGAGAAATTAATGCCACATAAACAAAATAAAACTTTCACTGGATTTAAGTCTATCTTCAAATCAAAGAATATTATCCATCTCTATGCATTGACTGTGTTTAGTAGTTTAAACTTCCTCTGTTTGGCATGACCTTTGTAGTCTTGTTTGGCTCTTGTGGTTATATAGATTTGGTTCTATAAGCAATTGAGAAGCGAGGATATGTGGTCACCACTACCCCTTCGTCTTGGGCCTGTGGATTACTTCTTTAATTGCTCATAGAACTCTTCCTAGGTGAGTGTGGGCTGGGTCACAACCTCATCCCCACTTGATCCAGGCTGTGGGGAAAAGAGAGATCAGACTGTTACTGTGTCTATATAGAAAGAAGTAGACATAAAAGACTCCATTTTGTTCTGTATTTGAGATGCTATTAATCTGTGACCCTACCCCCAACCCTGTCCTTGCAAGAGACATGTGCTGTGATGACTCAAGGTTTAACGGATTTTGGGCTGTGCAGGATGTGCTTTGTTAAACAAGTGCCTGAAGGCAGCTTGCTGGTTAAAAGTCATCACCATTCTCTTAATCTCAAGTACCCAGGGACACATACACTGCGGAAGGTCGCAGGGACCTCTGCCTAGGAAAGCTAGGTATTGTCCAAGGTTTCTCCCCATGTGGTAGTCTGAAATATGGCCTCCTGGGAAGGGAAAGAGCTAAAAGTCCCCCAGCCTGACACCCGTGGAGGGTCTGTGCTGAGGAGAACTAGTATAAGAGGAAAGAAGGCCTCTTGGCAGTTGAGATAGAGAAAAGCATCTGTCTCCTGCCCGTCCCTGGGCAATGGAACATCTCGGTGTAAACCCCGATGGTATGTTCTATTTACTGAGAAAGGAGAAAACCGCCTTAGGGCTGAAGGTGGGCCGTACTAGCGGCAATGCTGCTCTTTATGCACTAAAAAGGTTTATGGAGATGTTTGCATATGCATATCAAGGCACAGCGCTTTTCCTTAAACTTACTCATGTCACAGAGATCTTTATTCATAGACCTTCTCCCTATGATGATCCTATTTACCTGCCACTTCCCTTTTTCTAAGATGGTAAAGATAATGATCAATAAATACTGAGGGAACTCAGAGACCGGTGCCAGTGCAGGTCCTCTGTATGCTGAGCGCCGGTCCCCTGGGCCCGCTTTTTCCTTCTCTATACTTTGTCTCTGTGTCTCATTTCTTTTCTCAAGTCTCTCGTTCCAACCAATGAGAAACGCCCACAGGTGTGGAGGGGCAGGCCACCCCTTCACCAGGCCACTTGATCTGTCACTGCCACTTGATCCAGGCGTGGATACAGATGGAACCCTTTTGCTGTTCTGGCCACTGTAGCGGACACTCAGGAGATCTAGATTCGGTTCATGGCCTGGCAGTAACCATGTGACTTTGAGCACATGGATTCCCCTTCTGGACTCCATTTTCCTCATTGCTAAAGTGGAGATTAAAATGAGATGCTATGGTGATTGCGAAGATGTGCATTGTCTGACACCGGGAAAATGTGGGTGAGGCCATGTCAGACATGGTCTAGGGCCTCTGTCCAGCTTACCAGATCACACAGGGGAAATGGCATTCAAATAGCTGTTGAAGAATATGCAGGCCTGGATAGGATATAGTGAAACTGTCACTCTCGTATGTCGATAAAGGTTTAAAATCAGCATAGTTATAGCTACTAATTCAGTGATATACCCTTAGAGCTTCATAAATAAATGTTTATGTACTTAATCTGTAATTCCTGTATCCCAAACCTAGACAAAAATCATTACACATGAAGAATATTAATTATAATGATACTTATAGTCATAAAAACTTACAAGCAATCTATGTCAAAATGCGTGAATGTTAGATTGAACGATATGAAGCCACCTGTAATGACAGATTCCTAGACTTCCTCCAGGTTGAATCTGGTTACTCAGAGTGAATAGTATTCCCTTATTACACTCGTTAAAAGTTACAGACTCCTAAGAAACATGATAAGAATTAAGAATTGTTAGGTGATTCGGTGGGGTGTTAACATTGTGTTTATAGTATGATCACCGCGCTGTGAAAAAGCAAAGTACACGATTGAATCCCTTCTTGGAATAAAGACTGGAAGGAAACAGGCCAGAAAGGACGAAAAATTGAGCCACGGGTTATCTTCAGATGCTATTCACAGGGGATGTGTTCCAAGACCACCCAGTGGATGCCGGAAACCTTGGCGAGTACTGAACCCTAAGCATAATATGCTTTTTCCTATACTTACATAGAGGTAAAGTTTAAGTTATAAATTAGGCACAACAAAAGGTTAACAACATAACTAATAAAAAAAAGAACAATGATTATTAGTTATGAAAGTTATATGAATGTGGTCTCTGTCTCTCAGAACCCCGTACTGTGCTATACTCACCCTTCTTCTAGTTTTTTATTTTTGAGACAGAGTTTCACTCTGTTGCCCAGGCTAGAGTGCAATGGCATGATCTCAGCTCACTGCAACCTCTGCCTCCCAGGTTCAAGTGATTCTCCTGCCTCAGTCTCCTGAGTGGCTGGGATTACAGGCATGCACCACCACACTCAGCTAAGTTTTGTATTTTCTTTTTTGTAGAGATGGGGTTTCACCATGTTGGCCAGGCTGGTCTCAAACTCCTGACATCAGGTTATCCGCCGGCCTCAGCCTCCCAAACTGTTGGGATGATAGGCATGAGCCACTGCGCCCGGCCACTCACCCTTTTTCTTGAGAAGATGTGCAATAATACAAGGCCTATGTGATGAGATGAAGTGAGGGGAATGACTTAGGCATCGTGATGTAGCGTTAGGCTATTATTGACCTTCTGAGGATGTGTCAGAAGCAGGAGCATCTGTTTTGGGTGATCCGGATCATCAAGCCATACAGTGTTGATGGTTAGATGTCAGGAACAGACAGTGTGGATGGCTCAGGGGCAGGTCTCTTTTGTAGCATGGATATGCTGATCAAAGGTGTCAGGAACAGATAGTGTCGATAGCTCAGGGTATGGATATCCTGATCAAAGGGATGGTTCATGTTTCTGGTGGGATGGAGTGGGACGGCTCCAGACTTCACTGCACTACTCAGGATGGTGTGTGATTTAAATTTACGAATTGCTTATTTCTGGAATTTTTTCATTTAATGTTCTTGTGCTACACTTGACCACAGGTAACTGAAACCTCAGAAAGCAGAACCTCAGATTGGGGCGAGGTGGGGGCAACATCTAATCAGGATGTAAAATTATTTTCTTTCTAACATTTTGTTTTCAAAATGTGTATATATGTATGTGTGTTACTTTTCTACTGGAAAAAATATAAGAAGGGAATTATTTATATATAAAAATAGTTACCAATGGCCACCTGAGAGGGAAGGAGGACCCGCCATGAAGATGGCCTGTGGTTTCAGGGATGGCGTCTCCAGGGGCATTGGGGAGTAAAACCCACATGGGCAAAAGTGGCACAGAGATAGGATGGGAGTCATGCCACTCTGCCTTCCAAATGCAGCTCCACAAAGCAGAAGCCAGCAGAAACCCAGGAATTCAACACAAAATGGGGCCATGGAAAGCATGAGAGTTATGAGCGAATTACTGTGTACCTGCTCTTAGCCAGAATGTGGTAATGGCATTTCCATTTGGTAATGACATTAATGAAGAATCATTGGTACCAAAGTTATCAAAATAGAGAAATAAAAGAGGCCAGGTGTGGTGGCTTATGCCTGTAGTCCCAGCACTTTGGGAGGCCAAGGCGGGTGGATCACTTGAGATCAGGAGTTCGAGACCAGCTTGGCCAACATGGTGAAACCCTGTCTCTACTAAAAATACAAAAATTAGCTCAGTGTGATGGCAAGCACGTATAATCCCAGCTACTTGGGAGGCTGAGGCCTGAGAATCGCTTGACAACTGGGAAGGCGGAGGTTGCAGTGAGCTGAGATCACACCACTGCACTCCAGCCTGGGTGACAGAGCAAGACTCTGTCTCAAAAACAAAAACATAAAAAAAAAAGAAAGAAAGAAAGAGTCAGCCCAAAACGACAGAAAGGGTTTTAATCTGCCTTAATTTGTTTTTTGTTTGTTTGTTTGTTTTTTGGAACGAGGTAACATCCAATTAATTATTTTAAAGAAGCTTTCCAGTTTTTCTGTTTCCTTCCTTCTAATTTGAAGAGTTCTGATAATTTCTCAAGTTAGTTCCCAGTATCTTATTTTTTGAGTCAACAGTAGGTTTTATTACACACCTCATGTATTTCCACACTTGCCTGCAGTTGTCTGTGTGTGAATCCGTATGATAGGTACGAAGCTGTGTTTTTGACTTGCTGGTTTTGTCTTTCTGTTTCTGGTAAAGGCATGTGACATTGTTGAGCTGTTCGTCCATTCATCCACTCAACAAATGCTTACTTTGTAGATTGACAGAACTCTTTAATTCCTCTTTTTTATGTACTGGGTACACAAAAACTGAACAGATATTTGTGTCCTGAGTTCAGTGTTTAGTGAAATGGCGAAATGGACAAGCAGATACTCACAGTACTGTTAGTATTACCATCTGGTATAGTTTGGGCCTGTCTGTACCTAAATCTCATGTTAAATTGCAATCCCCAGTTTTGAGGGAGGGACCTGGTTGGAGGTGATTGGATTATGGGTGTGGATTCCCCCCTTGCTATTCTCGTGACAGTGAGTGAGTTATCACAGGTCTGATTGTTTGAAAGTGTGTGGCCGGGAAGGCTCCACTGGCTGCGGGCTGCAGCCCGGCCCACGTGCCTTCTGTGACAATAGAGTCTGGCCTTCTCCTGCACAATCGGAAGCCCCCGCCCCTGGCTCTGAAGCTCCAGCTCTCCGGGGAGTGGTAACTGGGAAGGGTTAATGGCTCCTGGCGTTGCCTCAGGCCCTCACTCCTTTCAGGCAGTCATTAATTCCCTGGAAAATGCCCGGTACCTGCATCATTACTCCATGATGCAGCTGCGCTATCTTTCTGAAAATGTGGGGACTGTCACAGTTGCCGACTTTCCTCTGAGGGACGAACTGATTTGTGTCTGTTTCCTCCTATGGGACAGGACTCTGTTGTAGCTCCCTGTGCTTGGGGGTGGGGGGACAAGGATTTCTGGGGTCTTTGCTCACTTTCTGGGGTTCTCCTTTGAGGAGGAGCTGGAGTTCTTCCTGGGGGGTGTGCTTATGGCTTAGCATGGGCAGGGATGAGGAACAAGAGGATTTCCGACCTGAGGCACTTTAAGTGCTTCTGCGGTCTGCGTTTCCCACAGACTTTCCCCATATATTGGTACCCGCTGCCTTCTCATGTAGATAAGGGATGAGTCTGAATCTTCCTCTGGAGACCTCTGGGAGTGCCATGGTGACAAAGAGGACCAGCTTTGCCTCTTCTAACGTGGAAGCATTGACCCAGTGGCTGGGATCCTCGTCAGTGAAAAGACTGATGTCACAGAAGGGCCATGACAGAGCAGCTCGTTTCTTCCCCTGGGTAACTTCTTAGTTTCTCAGCTCAGCTGCATGGTTCTGCATCTGTTTTGATTTGTGACAGCTTTGTGCCTGCAGCCCCGCTGCCTGCAAGTCCTGTTCTCACCTGTGCTCAGAATCACCAGGGCGCTTGGTCAGCATTCAGATTCCCAGCCCCACTCTAGACTAACTGAGCCTTGATTTCTTCCCTGCTGCTGCCGCTCTCTCCTCCCTCACCCTTCTCTCTTCCTTTAATGGTAAAAGGACCTGGCTACTCAGGGTCACTGAAGCATCATAGGGTAGCCTGGCTTCCTTTTGATGAGGCCTGATCCAGAGGCTCCAGCCTGTCACTAAGCGTCCCTGACTCGCATTTCTGTTTCTTACTGTCTTCGGTGTGAGCTTCATCTTCAGGGGTCCTGTGTTTTTAGGGTATATCCCTAGATGGTCTGCCATACTTGGAAATTCTTTAATTGGTTGTTTCCAGCTTTCAGGTTCAGTGAGTCTTAAGATCTAACATATAAAGTGCTCTCTGATATTCCCCTTTTCCCTCACTCTTGAAGAATCGGTTTGACCCTGTATCAGTCTGTTTTCATGCTGCTGATAAAGACAGACCCGAGACTGGAAGGAAAAAGAGGTTTAATGGACTTATGGTTCCACATGACTGGGGAGGCCTCACAATCATGGTGGAAGGCAAGGAGGAGCAAGTCAGATCTTACCTGGATGGCGGCAGGCAAAGAGCGAGCTTGTGCAGGGCCACTCCCCCTTACAAAACCATTAGCTCTCGTGAGACTTAGTCACTATTAGGAGAACAGCACGGGAAAGAACTGCCCCATGATTCGATTATCTCCCACCAGGTTCGTCCCACAACGCTTGGGAATTCAAGAGGAGATTTGGGTGGGGACATAAGCAAACCATATCACACCCTCAGATCTGTTGGTGTATTAGGCCATTCTTGCATTGCTATGTAGAAATACCCGAGACTGGGTAATTCATGAAGAAAAGAGGTTTAATGGTTCTGCAGGCTGTACAGGAAACATGGCTCTGGCATCTGCTTCTGGGACAGCCTGGGGAAGCTTCCAGTCATGGCGGAAAGCGAAGTGGGAGCAGGCACATCACATCACGAGGGCGGGAGCAAAGAGTGAGGGGGAGTGCCACGCTTCGGTGGCCAGATGTCAGGAGAACTCACTATCCAAAACAGCACCCAGCCATGAGGGAGCTGCCCCCAGGATCTGAACACCTCCCACCAGGCCCTGCCTCCAGCACTGGGGATTACAGTTCAACATGAGATTTCGACAGGGACAAATATCCAAACTCTATCGGGTGGCATTCCTGCAAGTGTTCAGCTGGACGGGTTCTTTGGGTTTAAGGAGAAATTTATGATTTTTGTCCAAGGTTTTTGAGTCCTGATCTCTCCTACAGACAGCTTCTAACGTCTTTTCCGTGAAATCTTCCCTTTTCCACCCCCTTTTCAATTCCTGAGCTGGAACTAATTGATGCCTTTTCTCTACTCTTGTCTGTCTTTACGTATGCATGCCTCTAATATAAGGCTTCACGTTACAGGATTCCTGTTACTTCTATTCTGTATTTATTTTTCTCCAAATCTTGACACCTTGCCATCCCTGACAAGTATTGTGAGGCCAAGGACCGTTCACTGCTGTGTCCTTTTGGTGCCTGGTGCTGAGCAGGTTGTTGGATGGGTGTATTTTAAGGAAAGTCACAAACTTCTGTAATAATTAGTTCTACTGTAGCAAACGTACTCACTTTTCACAAGTAAATCTTGTGATGTCCTGTTGGGCATCTATTACATTTTCAGACAAACATCAGATTTGTTTCTGTCTAAAGAAGTCACGATATCCAGAAACCCCATGCCTGGACAATTCCGGGGTGTTGCTGCAAATTCCATCTGCTTGGTTTGTGAGGTGTGGGGGGTGGGCAGGGTGTCTGTCACTGCTTCGGATGAACAAAACATGCTGTGAGAAGTGTTGTGGACTCTAGATCGTAGGGTGTCCCCAGTCATCTGTTTCATAAGGGTTTCCTTAAAGCATTTCTGTGGCACGTTGGTGGTGGTGGTTTTCACTGGATTTCTGTACCAGGAACAAGTCATATGTGTGCACCAGTGCAAATCAAGGGAAAGATTAACGTGGTGCCCTGTTTCCCTCTTCTGCCTGCACCAAGCTAGATCTAGGGAAAGATAAGCATGGTGCCCCGGGGCCGCGTTCCCCTCCCACGTGTGCATCCATGTAAAGAGAGACAGAAGTGTAGTGCCACGGTGCTGCCTCCCACTGTGCACTTGCTTTTCTATTTTCCTCTGTGAATTGTACCCTACTTTGCTTTCTGAGAATTTTGGTCTCACTATATATATATGCATATTTTTCTTTTTTTCTTTTCTTTTTTTGAGACAGAGTCTTGCTCTATTGCCCAGGCTGGAGTGAAGTGGTATGACCTCAGCTCACTGCAACCTTCACCTCCCAGGTTCAAGTGGTTCTCCTTCCTCAGCCTCCCGAATAGTGGGGATCACAGGCATGCATCACCACGCCTGGCTAATTTTTATATTTTTAGTAGAGATGGGGTTCCATCATGTTGGCCAGGCTAGTCTTGAACTCCTGACCTCAGATGATCCACCCACCTCACCATCTCGGGATCAGCAGTCCCGAAGTGCGGGGATTACAGGTGTGAGCCACTGCACCCAGCCTCGTCTCACTATATTGATTATGCCCCAATAATTTCACTATATTGATTATATCCCCCCCCCTTTTTTTTTTTTTTTTTTTTTTTTACAGAGTTCTACTCATGTCTTTCTGATTTTTAGAGTGAGAGGCAGCTCCCCACTGAAAGGAAGAGCTGGTACTTCAGCCCGGTTCTCTGCTACCAGAGGCAGCTGGTGGCATTCCAGTGACTCAGTTAGTTTCCAGCCTCTGCTGCAGCCCTTGCCCACCCACTGCACAGGCTGTGTCACCTTCTGCACAGTTCTGAGCAACGTGCTCCTGGGGCACAGGGAGCTTCTGGAACGTGGAGTCTTTTTTCTCCCCCACTGCCAAGTGTACTGTTTGGGCTTCATGGGCAAGAGCTGTTAATACCCTATGCTTTAATTGCCTCAGAGAGAAGTATTACTATGTTTAGGGAAATGGCGGTTATTGTATGGGACTCATAAGCACTGGAAAATCAGTAACATACTTAATAACTGTATTACTTATCATTTAAGTTCTTAGCTAAAGGACCAATATGTGTTTTGGCCGAGTGTGGTGGCTCACACCTGTAATCCCAGCACTTTGGAGGGCAAAGGCAGGAAGATCACAAGGTCAGAAGTTCGAGACCAGCCTGGCCTGGCCAATATGCTGAAAACCCGTCTCTACCAAAAATACAAAAATTAGCCGGGCTTAGGGGTGCCTGCCTGTAGTTACAGCTACTCAGGAGGCCGAGGCAGGAGAGTTATTTGAACCAGGGAAGCGGAGGTTGCAGTGAGCTGAGATCACGCCGCTGGACTCCAGCCTGGGCGGCAGAGTGAGACTCTGTCTCAAAAAAACAAAAAAAGGAGTGTGTGTTTCTCTTAGAACAAAGAGATCTTAGAGATATAGTTACCTAAATGTACAAATACTGAGAAGGGCCCAGATATACAAAGAGCCCAGAAAGGGTTAGTGGCTTGCCCAAGGTCACACAGCCAGGAATGACGGAATCCAAATTAGAGACCAGGTCTCCTGACTGGCAGGTCACGTTCATGTCAGCACCGAGCTGAAGCGTGAAGCCGTCTACAGTAGAAACTGTGTTTTCAGCGTCACTTGCTGTAACCAGCAGTAAAGGAAACCAGCGATATGGACCATGGCTTGTCCTGTCCAAGATCTGGTCCTAGGCAGTATTCAGTATTCCGCATAACTCTTAAGGAATTGCCACTGAGCAGGTGGGTTTTATTAATGGATGACGTGGCAGGAAAGGCGTCTCCTGTCGTCTGTCCAGTGGCTGTCCCGGGTGAGAACGGGGGAGGTTTGCCATCGGTGGCCGAGGGCATCTCCTGCCTCTGGGGAAGCCACTGGATCATTCACTTTCCCTAGGAGGGTGGCTCTTGATTTTTTAATATCCACTCTTATTTATGTGTGGTATTTTTTATTTTTATTTTTTTCTGTGGAGATGAGATCTTGCTGTGTTGCCCAGGCTGGTCTTGACCTCCTGGGCTCAAGCCATCCTCCCGCCTCCACCCTGCGAAGTGCTGAGATCACAAGTGTGAGCCACCGTGCCTGACCTTTTTCTTTCTTTTTTTTTTTTTTTTTCAATTCTCAAGAGTTTTTAAACTTTCACTTGAGAAGCGCAGATGAAATGCACAGCGCGGCGGCCTCAGCTCTGTACTCAGCAGCCTGGCCCTGGGCTGTGGCCGCACCGTGGCATTTCTCTCCAAGCCCCAATTCTTCCAGAAAAGGAGGGAGAGGTGATTAAGTTCATCTTTACTGACTTTCTAATAAATTTTTATAACTCTTTATTCTAAATCTTTACAATGTCGTCTATGGCCTTAGCCCAGCACTGGTAAAATCAACTTTAAAAATTTTAATGATGATTCAAAATAGATGAGTTTGATCTTCATTATAAACGATTAACACATTAAAAAAATCCAATGTGGCGTGAAAAGTTTAAAGTAACATTTAAGTACTGCTCACAGGGCGACCGTCTTTCCGGACCTGCCTAGCTGGTGTTAATGGCTTTCTTTTGAGCCCTGGTAATCTTTTGCGCTCACCTTAGTTACAGTGTTTCTTTGTCACGTTACTCGTTTTCAGAGCCGGCCTGTACCTGCATATGTGTATTCAACAAAACAGTTGTTTATGCTTTCAGGTGAGCTGGGTGTAGGGTGGTGCTCTGAGAACAGAGAGTTGAGGTACTGGTTCTTCCTTCCAGCTGGGCGCTGCCTCTCACTCTGGCTTGCTGCCGCCCTGCAGAGTGCTTCTACGGGGCAGGCGATGGGGCCGCAGAGCTTGCATGCCAGGACCAGGGGCTCCCGTAGGCCTGGCTGTGCCGTGCCTAACTGTAGTAGCCCAGGTCCTCCACTCTTCAAGCCTCGGTCTTTTCACCTGTAGATTGTGATTAATAGTAATATATTCTAGGGCTGTTTTAAGGATTAAGGCACTAAAGTGTATAAAATACTTCGCATAGTGCCTGGTGCAATATAAATTTCAGCCATTACTTCGTTATTTTTGCTCGTGTTGGTTGCTGGCATCCTGTTTGAACAGCCCAGTGTTAAAACAGTTCGTGAAGATGTGTACTTTGCGCTACTCTATGAATCAACCATAAAATAAGGGATGTGGGAAAATCTCAAGACTCATCAGGCTTAGCAATGAAGGTTAAAGACCATTTCTATTGCAGTGTACCAGATTAGGAGACATGGGCTTGGGAGAAACATGGATGCCCCTTCTGCCCTGTGCGTGCTTGCTGGCTGGAAGAGGTGAACCTGGAGGAGATGTGTGCATCCAGGAGCTGAGTCCCGTTGGAAAGCTGTGCCTTGTGTCTTCACGAGAAGGAAAACAGCTTCATGGGAAGAAAGTGGGCCCAGCCAGAGGCAGAGCCTGTGGGGAGGCAGGAGACTAGGAGAGAGGGTCTGCTGAGACTTGCAGCCAGGCCGAGGGGCCAGCGTGGGGGCCTCGCCGCACTGTCCTGAAGACACACCCAGAAAACCCTCGGCTGCGCCTGCTGCCCTGGTGCATTTCAGAGGAGCAGATTTACAAAGTAGTACATTTAAGTGCATCCCTTTTTTCAGTGCTAATGGATTTCCTGATAAGTAGGAAATGTGAAAAATGCTGAGGAAAAAAATTCCCTAGCAACACAAAAATTACTTCTAATTTTCTGTATCCCCTTGTGGTCTGTGTTCCTGTGTGATGGTATTATATAATCACATGCCATTTTATAGCCTGCTTTTAAAATTTAATACTCTTGTAACATTTTTGGTATTAATAATTGCTCTTAATCATAACTTTTAAAGCTATATAACATTTCATAATACACCTTATTTTGTTCATTTATTCTTTGGGGCAGATTTCACAAAATCAAATTATTATTTCAGTTTCAACATTTATGTAGTTCTTATTTACATATTATAACGAACCTTATAAAAGAATTGGACAAGTTATAATGTGGACCAATACTATCATAGAATTCCCTGTATTGGTTGCCATCACTTAGAAGAAGTTGGCTAATATAGTAGATATTAATTGGTATCATGAAATTCTCATTTAAAAATTTTTAAGTTGTTGGTTATAATAAAGAATGAATTTTCTTCATGTATTTGTTACTAGTTTTTATTCTAATGCATTTCTGCCTGTAAGGTATAACTATAACTTAACATGCATCCAAGTGCACGCATCCAGAATATGCTACTGGGGGCATCTTTACACATGCATGCACCAGTTCCCCACACCCACGTACCCCCGCCACACCCACACCCGTGATGCACCCACACCCTCCCACACACCTCCCACACGCCTGCACCTGCCTCCCACACACACGTGCATTCACACCCGTGTACACCCACCATACCCATGTACCCACAGACCCTCACATACGTGCTTACATACACACCTGCACCTGCCTCACACCCACACCCCCTCCACACACACCTGCACCTCCCCCACACCCACATACATACAGAGGTGGGCCACGTACCTGTGCTCCCACACACACACACCCACGCATATACACGTGTAGACCATGTACCCATGCTCCCACACAGGTGCACTCCTGCATGCACATGCGCCCACACCCATATGCACCCGTGTCACTGCCATGGAGGGCACCCCAGCAGTCCCCTAAGATCCCTGGAGTCTGGGCCAACTCCAGGCCCGCGGTGAATGGTCTCTGTAATTTGCCTGAGGTAATCGCACAAGGTGCTCCTTCTCGTGTCTGATTTTTCTCACTCAGCGTTGTCTGTGCTTGTGTTGTTGTTACTTGTCATTACTGTGAGAACTGCATTTGTGAATATACCACAACTGATTTACCCATTCTATTGTGGGTTTTTTTTTTGGAGACAGAGTCTCACTCTGTCACCCAGGCTGGAGTGCAGTGGCGTGATCTCAGCTCACTGCAACCTCTCCTTCCTGGGTTCAAGTGATTCTCCTGCCTCAGTCCCCCAAGTAGCTGGGATTATAGACGCCTGCCACTACGCCCGGCTAATTTTTAAATTTTTAGTAGAGACGGGGTTTCACCATATTGGCCAGGCTGGTCTTAAACTCCTGACCTCCGGTGACCTACCCGCCTTGGCTTCCCAAAGTGCTGGGATGGCAGATGTGAGCCACCGCACCTGGCCTACCCATTCTATTGTTGATGGACATCTGAGATGTTTACTGCTTTGGCTATCAAAAATATATCTGCTGTGAAAATTCTTGCACTTGCCTTTTCTTTGGTGTTTGTAGGGTCTATCCCCAGTTGTAGAGATGTGGCATCATAGGACATATGTATTTCTGCCAAATGTTTTTCTCAATATCACTTAGTATTATTTAATAATTAATAGTATATTATAAATGTGTAACAGGTCCACAGAGGAAAAAAACTGTTCATAGATAAACTTTCCTTGGGTGTGGAAAGGAAAAAGGGTACAATAAAGTTTCACTTATAAAAACAAGTGCTATGTTCATTTCCCTGGTTCTTAGATGTGTGATATTGTAATTGGAAACTGTTCACTGGGAATATTTCTGAACCTGCTGTGGGAACTGCAGTGGCCCCAAATGGAAAGGGCGGGTGCACATGCTCACTGGGCTCCTGCTCTGCAGTGGGCAAGCCGGCCATGTCTGGCTTCTCCCTGGCCCCAGCACCCGGTACTGGCGGCCCCGCTCTACTCTTGGGAGATTCTGGTTCAGTTCACATGGCTCTGGCACTGGCTGGGTATGAATTACATTCTGAGCAAGTCCAGAATGACTCCTCGGGGTGACCTTATACTGCTATGAAGAAATAACTGAGACTAGGTAATTGATAAAGAACAGAGGATTTTTTGGCTCACATTTTGGAGCTGTGCAGGAAACATAGCAGCATCTGCTTCTGGGGAGCCCTCAGGAAACTTACCAATCATGGCAGAAGGCGAAGAGGGAGCAGCCGCCTCACATGGTGGAAGCAGGAGCAAGGAGGGGGGAAGATGCCACTCACTTTTTGGTGGTGGTGGTTGTTGAGACGGAGTCTCTCTCTGCCACCCAGGCTGGAGTGCAGTGGCGCGATTTCGGCTCATTGCAACCTCCACCTCCTGGGTTCATGCCATTCTCCTGCCTCAGTCTCCCGAGTAGCTGAGACTACGGGCGCCCGCCACCACGCCTGGCTAATTTTTTGTATCTTTAGTAGAAATGGGGTTTCACCATGTTGGCCAGGCTGGTCTCAAACTCCTGACCTCAGGTGATCCGCCCGCCTCATCCTCCCAAAGTGCTACAATTACAGGCGTGAGCCACCGCGCCCAGCCCACGCCACTCACTTTTAAATGACCAGGTCTCAGGAGAATTCACTCTCGTGAGGACTGTACCAAGTGGGGATGGTGCTAACCCATTCGTGAAGGCCCATCCCCCATGATCCAGTCACCTCCCACCAGGCCCCACGTCTGACATTGGGATTGCAATTTGACGTGAGATTTGGACGGGACACAGATCCACACCATATCAGACCCTGAGAGGAGCAGCTGGAAATGATGAAAGGGCCGCCTGAGGTTTGGGTGACGTGTAGGTGCTACTGGGTATTGTGGAGACAGTTTAAACATAGCATTTAATGTTTGTTTTGATTGCAAACGTATTGCGGAGTGGGCCAGGCACGGTCAGGCTCAGACCTAATTAGGCAAAAATGGTAAAAGTACAAATAAAGCACAAAGAAGTAAAGGAAAGCCACCTACAATTCCACCGTCCGACACCATTCAGGTACCTTCTGGTTGTCTTGTTTGGACACGCATACTTTTTGAAAACAAACAAACAAGAAAAGGATGTAGCATTCGTACAGTTTCTTTTTTATATTATCTTCTAAAATATTTATTACATCGTTCCATGCCACTGAGTAGTCTACAGTATACCGAATGGCGTCATAATATTATATTACCCTCAAATACTGCAATTTATTTGAACAGTTTCCTATTACTAAACACTTAGGTAACTTCTAATTTTTTTATTACAATAATCAATGCCATAGTAAACGTACTTGGATATAAATCTTTTGTGCAGATCCATGAATATATTTCTTAGTACAGATTTACTTTTAAAAGAGGAATTACGTTTTCTCATTGACTTGGGTATTGGTAAGAAATTAAATGTGAAATCATTTCAATTCCTCTAAAAGTTATCCTGGAAAGCATGGAGATAGTATATTTAACTTTCTTATGTAGTGGCTAAAATGTTATACCATTTAATGTCATAAGATAATAGGCACCAGTGACTGTTGGACTTGTTTTGAAAAGAGAATAAAACGTGTGAATATACAGCCCTTTCTTACTCTCTCCCACCTTAATCATGTCTGACGTATGAGGCGAGCTCTGCCCACTGTAGACAGAGTGGGCCAGGCACGGTCAGTCCCAGACCTAATTAGGCAGTCGTGGCCTGCCGCCCCTGCCCTCCCCAGCAGCCATGCAGCAGGCTGGGAGGACCTTGCTGATAGGGACAGCCCTGAGCAGCTCTGGCCTTGACACCAACAGTGGCTCAGTCTTAGAACCACTTGAAGACACAGCATTTGGTGCCTTATTTCTTTAAGACTGGGTATGACCAGAGGGCAATCTTACGTAGCTTGCAATCTTAAAAATGTTCCACAGGGATTTTCTAACTTGTCTTTGGAGAGGAGTCCAGTAAGAAATTATAGAAGTACATACTGTTGGCATAATAACAATTAATTAAAGATATATCTGTCATGAAATGTGCATGTGATTATTCTTTGTAATCATGACGTCTGATGAAGGTAACTGAGGAAAGTGTTTGAGATCCTGATGTGCTCTTTTCTTGTATTTCTAGATCCACATCATAGATTTCGACGATGAAAACAACATTATAAATAAAAATGTCCTCCTCCATCAAGCAGGTGAAATCTGGCACATTAGTGCTAGTCCTGCAGACAGAGGTGTGCTGGCGACCTGCTACAACAGAAGTAAGTGCGGCTTTTCTAAGGTACCTGGTCACTGGAGGTAACTGGAGGTATTTCCTAAGACTGGTTTTGTATTGCTAATGGGTTGACACATGACTTAAAAGATTTAACCATTAATGAAGGTGTTGCATACACAGAGAAGCTGTGATATTGTGTGTTTGCAGAAATTCTTAGAATCTTAAGATTCTAAGAATTGAAGCTGGAATCAGCTGTTCCAGGAACGTTGACCCCTTGGTCAGGGAAGTACAGTGCTGGAGGTTCTGGTGAGGCAGACACAGGCATCCTGATGCAGAAACTGTACGTTGCAGGCAGCAGCAGGGATTCACCTCTTTCCTATAGTGTCTTGGTGACCGTCTTCCAGGCCTCTTTGGTAAGGGCAGTTCCATGTACACACGCGCTTTGACTGGTGATACGCCTGATAGGCTTCTTCCTGCCTGCTGTTGGACTCTCTAGGCTCTTGGGGCTCTGGGGCTCTGGGACCTTAGTTTGTGTCAATGCAGACGCCTGAGTCACTGAACTGAGCCTCCCTCTTCCCCAGTTCTCCTTGTTCGGTCGTCGTCAATGACTCCTTTCTAAATTCTGGCAATATGGAGAAATATCTCCTAGGATCTCTTTCTTTACCGTGTAAACCAGAACAAATTCTTTGTAGTTTTTGATACGTAGTTTCTAAAATGTTGCCTTCATTTGTCCCACAGGCTGAATGACTTTTTAGATACTTTTAATGCATTCTGTCTGATCTTCCCTCTCATACCCTGGCTTCAGAACATTGATGTGTAGGGATTGCATGGCTTGTGTATCAGGCCGGTCACCAGGACGTCCTGATCTAAAATTCTGCTTTCACCGAGTTCTGTGTATGTTTCCCTTCCCTTTCCCTTTGCTTTTCCCTTTCTTTTCTTTTCTTGACAGAGTCTCGCTCTGTCACCCAGGCTGGAGTGCAGTGATACAATTTGGGCTCACTGCAACCTCTGCCTCCTGGGTTCAAGCAGTTCTCCTGCCTCAGCCTCTCGAGTAGCTGTGATTACAGGTGCACGTCATCATGCCCGGCTCATTTTTATATTTTTAATAGAGACAGGGTTTCACCATGTTGTCCAGGCTGGTCTTGAACTTTTGACCTCAGGTAATCCACCCGCCTTGGCCTCCCAAAGTGCTAGGATTACAGATGTGAGCCACCGTGCCCGGCCCTCCTTTCACTTTAACTTCACAGCCGCCCCATGTCCACTCTCTGAGGGCCCTGCCTTCCACTTGGAGGGCAGTGTGGCTTGTGGCTGAGTGTGGCTGTGTGCCTCCCTCCTGCCAGCGGGAGGTTGGGGATCCAAAAGCCTCCTTGTGTTTTGTCTGCTGTCTGTGCTGATTGGTCCAAGCTGACAGTGTCTCAGCAGAAACACATTTCTCAAGAATCTATGGGTCTTCAGTAGATTTCCTGAGGCTTCACTTCCTCAGATAAGAGCCTACCTGCAGATCTTTTAGAAACCATCTCTTCTCTGCCTTAGTCTCCTGCTAAGACAGCCAAGGGACTGCCCCCTTCACCCTTGACCCTTCACCTTCACCCTTCACCCTTCACTCTCTCTTCTGCCTGAGGATCTGTGAGATGCTTCCTCCGCTTCTTGAGAGGCCCTTCCTAGGCCTGCACTCTGACCTCCTGATCTTCCCGAGGCTTTAACCACATGCAGTGTGGCCCATCCTCAGCCTTTTCTTAGGGGCACACCCTCCTGACAGCCGGGTTATTAGTCCATTCTCGCACTGCTATGAAGAACTACCTGGGACTGAGTAATTTATGAAGAAGTTTAATGGACTCACAGTTCTGCAGGCTTAACAGGAAGCATGACTGGGTGGCCTCAGGAAATGCACAGTCACCGTGGGGGTGACGGGGAAGCCAGGGCCTTCTTCACAAGGCAGCAGGAGAGAGAGAGCAAAGTGGGAAGAGCCACACACCTTCAAACAACCCGATCTTCTGAGAACTTACTGTCACGAGTACAGCAAGGGGGAAATCCACCCCGTGATCCAGTCGCCTCCCACCAGGTTCCTCTCCTGACACGTGGGGATTACAATTCAAGATGAGATTTGGTTGGGGACACAGACCCAGACCATATCAGTTAGGCTTTTCATTTCAGCGCCTTTTCTGGATGGAGACGCTGGGCTTTTAGTTACTCCACCATCGTATAGCTATTCCCGCATTTGCCCCCTCCTCCACCCTTGCCCTGTCCCCCCACCAGGAAACCCCCCGAGTGCAGGACCAGCCTCAGCACAACAGGAGCTGCTTCCACGACCCTGCAGGGCACGGCCTTTCTGCCCCCTGGATATTCCAGGCATGCTCTGCTTTTTCTGTGGCTCCTCAAAAACCTCCCAGCCTCTACCCACTGCTGGAATCCAGAGTTCCTCCTGCATTTCAGGCATTTATTACCGCGGCCCCTGCTTCCATAGTCATTATACACTGCAGAGGAATTCCCACAAACACAGCGGCTTCCAACAGCACATGCCTCTTCAACGGTATGTACTGGCTGTGGCTTCGTAGGGCCGTGGCCTGGGGTCTCCAGCCTGCCATCCAGGCCCCTGCCAGGCTGTGTCAGGGCTCTCACCTCACGTGGCTCCTGGGGTTGTAGGATGCAGGCTTGTTTCCTGGCTGTCTGCTGGGACCACCCTCAGCTGCTCCCAGCTGTAAGTGGGCTTTGAATTAAACTGCCAAGTTTGTGGCAGTTTGTAGGAGCAACAGAGAACTAACACAGTTGCCGAGCAATCTTGGTCTTGTTGGTCGTCCACAGGCATAAGTTGGTCGCGTCCTTCAAGTTACCCTGGATCTCATGATTTTCAGTCGTGGCTTCCAGAGACTGACTCTTTCTGCCAGACTTCGAAGGCAGCATGGATCTGCTGTTAAGTATTTCCCTCATCTGTCAGCCTCTCGAGGAAGAAAGACAAAACTGTTCCACAACATTCATGTCTAAGTTCCAAGAATGCTGTTTTATTCCTGCCATAGGCAGAACTGAGATTTACATCCCGCAGGGAAGGCTGTTTTCCAGTGTGAAATGCTGTGAGTTCCTGCTCTGATCAGGAAAGAGCAGCACAGCGACTTGACTCATGCTTAACCTGGCTCTTCGCCCTTCAAAGCACGTGTGGCGCCGGGTCTCACCTGAATCGGGTCATCTGCATCAGCGGTCGCGCCCATGGGGCAAGGTGCCAGGCCCTCCGGCTTCAGGTGCCTCCGGACAAGCCTGGAGTCACAGACCTAAGCTTGCTCTGCATAACCCAGTGCAGGGAAAACGTTCTAGAGACTTCCTGTGTTTTGCAAACATACTTGTGCTCTGTAGTTTTTGCACTTAGCTCGCCTCTGAATCACTAAGCTTCCACATTTCAATGAATCAAATATGAATTAAATCCAAAAGCACCACAAACTTAGATGAGACGACATTGCTTAAATCGTCACTTCATTGAAACAAATCTCTTTGCAAAGATCAGAGTTGCACTGTATCCTCCGTGTCTTCCAATAGTGTTTTCTCCCATTGTGCTCTTCCCCTGCCGTTGCCTGGGTTGTTGGGAGGCCTCTTGCGGCGTTTACTGTGTGTCTGTTCCTGGTGTGCTGTTTATCAGGATGTGCTTATAGAAAAGCTCCTGTCCCTGCTGTCCTTGGAGCCCCACACATGTTTTCTTTGTTTCTCCTCCTTTGTAGCCCTTCCTTCTTTTTGTCTCCATTAGTTTGTGTGGTATTTTGGTGAACAGTTGGCTTCTTTTAATGAAGAGACTGAGGGCTTCTGAGACACGCCTTTCGGCGCACACCCTGTGTGGGGCAGGGGCGGGCAGTGTGGGAAGTAGAACCGTAGGTGGAGAGGGCGGGCGGATCACAGGCCAGCTGGCGTGAGTTGTTAGGAGCCCTCCTTCCGGCAGGCGGTTCCCTCTTCTAAAGTTCTTTCTGTGTCTTTCTTCACAGATGTCCTGAAATCCTTTTTCAGGCTTTTTTTTTTTTTTTTTGAGATAGAGCCTCGCTCTTGGCTCTTGTCACCCAGTCTGGAGTGCAGTGGCACAATCTTGGCTCACTGCGACCTCCGCCTCCCAGGCTTAAGCAATCCTCCCACCTCAGCCTCTCGAAATAGCTGGGACCACAGGTATGCACTGCCATATCTGGCTGATTTTTAAAAACATTTGTAGTAGAGATGAGGTCTCACTGTGTTGCCCAGGCTGGTCTTGAACTCCTGAGCTCAAGTGATCTGCCCGCTTCAGCCTCCCAAAGCACTGGGATTACAGGTGTGAGCCACTGCACCTGGCCTTCCGTGGATCTTATGGGGAGGAAAGGAGACGGGGCCTCTGGGGAGAGTTGTCTAGAAACAATTCATTTGGAGGGCCTCACTCTTCTTTAGGATGTTGCTATTGGTTATTTGTCAGAAGCAACAGTGTTTACATTCTATCTTTATTGCTTCACACTGAATGTCTTCTAATCAGTGAAGTCTGCAGTGTGGTAGAACTCTTGTGCACACAAGCACACGTGCTAGAATGAACATCACAAATATGCAGAAGTGGATGAGCTCGTGACTTATTTTTTTAAATGCAAGCAAGAAACCCTTTCTCTGTACCCTTACTATTCATAAGAAGGGTGGTCAGGAATGGCAGTGTTGAGTTCCCCGTGCACAGCTGAAGGATCTGGCGCTCACAGGCAAAGTCTCCTTGAAGAGTGACGTTCTCTTCACATTGTCTTAGAAAATGATAGAAAATTTGCATGAGGTTAAAGTATCCTAAAAAGTCAAACATTTTCAGATTAAACCATACATCCATATCTCCTAGCTTAAATCTCTATTCATGCAAGGAACAAGTGACAGATTGCCATCGATTACTGATAGAGATTTATACCTGCTGTTGATCTATTTTCAGTTATTACCTGTGATGATTGTGAAAAGGACATTCTTGGAGTTGGTGAAAGGGGGAGTTGTAGCACAATAAACTCATGGAATGTTTTCTACATAGATGATGAAGATTTAAAAAACAACTTAACTCTCCTTTCTGATAATTTTATAAGAAGAATGCATGTCTATGAAAGCAAAAGGAGTGACTGTGGCCAGGGTAGAAGCTGTCTCGACGGGACTGTACGTACTTGGAACAGGAGAGATCTCCACAGTGACTAATCTGTGGGAGTAGATTGCGGGTCGGATACGGAGGTGGGGACGTGGCAGGTGGCAGGCTGGCCTCCGAGGAGCACGCAGGCCTCCACACACAGCAAATAACAGCACAACCTGCAGGTCTCAATTGGACCTGGAGCCACAAGAGGCTATGGTGTTGCCACCTGAAAGAAGCCTGGTCACGCAGGGAATTACCATGAGTGATATATTTCTCTTGGGATTTCTCCCTTTGGAGCTGCCAGGTACTTCCAGTCACTTCCCTCCCCAATTTATGTGCACTTCAGAATATGCTACCAGCAGGCCTTGACCTTTCTATGCATCTCATTCCTATATTTAGAACTTGTTTCACCCAAGGTTTTCTTAAGGTTCATTGAGAAAAAAGCATATGTTTCAGATAAACATAAAGAAACCCCAACTTTGCTGCTTTAATTTCTAATGTATGTTTCTGAATTAGGGTACATCATATACGCCTGCCTCTGCTCACACAGTCTTGTAATTGTGTGCCTGCCTCTGCTCACACAGTCTTGTGATTGTGTGCCTGCCTCTGCTCACACCGTGTCATGAGTGTACACGTGCCTGCCTCTGCTCACACTGTATCATGTGTGTGGGCCTGCCTCTGCTGACACTATCTCATGAGTTTGCACACGCCTGCTTCTGCTCACACCACCTCATGAGTGTGTGCCTGCCTCTGCTCACACCTTCTCATGAGTGTGCACACGCCTGCTGCTCACACCACCTCATGAGTGTGCCCCTGCCTCTGCTCACACCATCTCGTGAGTGTGTGCCCCTGCCTCTGCTCACACTGTCTCATGAGTATACGTGCACCTTCCTCTGCTCACACCATCTCATGAGTGTGTGTCCCTGCCTCTGCTCACACTGTCTTATGAGTATGGGCCCCTGCCTCTGCTCACACTGTCTCATGAGTGTATCTGTGTCTGCCTTTGCTCACACTGTCTCATGAGTGTGTGCTCCTGCCTCCGCCCACACCATCTCATGAATGCATACCTGGCTCTGCTCACACTGTCTTGTGAGTGTGCGCATACCTACCTCTGCTCTCCGTGTCTCCTGGGTGGGTGTGTCTGCCTTTTCTCACACTGTTTCATGAGTGTGTGCCTGCCTCTGCTCACACCATCCTTGGTGACGCTCTGTGTGGTGGCCTCACAATCAGCAGAGGGCACTAGTGGTCTGGCTCTGTGTCCCCTTTGCTCTGGACGTTCCATTGTCTCCCCTTTCGTGTCTTCGTGACCATGTCCTAACTTGATCACTTATACTGGTGCGAGCCATTTTTAAAACCTTCATCCACTTCTCTTGCTGCTCTCTAAATCTTTTCACAGATTTTTACACCTTGTTTGAAAAACATGTTTGCAGAGTGGAACTAACTCCTGCATTTAGCTGAGGTTATACGCATTGAGTGGTGGTCACTCCAGAGCACTTTGTGGGTTTCTATAGAAAAACAAGAATGGAATTTAATTCCTCACTCCTAAACTTCAGGAATTCACCGAGGGGAACCTTGTCAATATCTAAGGACCTCTGACGCAGGGGAGCCCAGGCTGGTGCCTCGAGATCATTAGAGAGTAGTCATGGAACTGTGACCCAGCGGAGCCCAGGCTGGTACTCCAAGTTCATTAGAGAATGGTCATGGAACCCTCATCTGGGGGAGCCCAGGCTGGTGCCCCGAGATCTTTAGCATGCTGTGGGTGGGCTCTGTTCGAGGGTAACCCAGTCTGGTGCCCCGAGATCATTAGAGTGTGGTGGCTGGACTCTGATCCAAAGAAACCCGGGCTGGTGCCCTGAGATCATTAGAGCATACTGGGTGGACCTGTGATCCAGGGGAGTGCAGCCTGGTGCCCTGAGATTGTTAGAGCACAGTGGGTGGTCTCTGATCCAAGGGAACCCAGGCTGGCGCCCCAAGATCACTGGAGCTTGGTGGGTGGGCTCTGATGCAAGGGATCCCAGGCTGGCACCTGAGATCGTTAGATCGTGGTGGATGGGCTTTGATCCAGGGGAACCCAGGCTGGTGCCCCCAGATCATAAGAGTGTGGTCAGACTCTGATGCAGGGGAGATCATAAGAGTGTGGTCAGACTCTGATCCAGGGGAGCCCAGGCTGGTGCCCCGAGATCATTAGAGCATGGTGGGTGGTCTCTGATCCAGAGAACCCAGGCTGACCCCCTAGAGCATTAAATGTGGTGGACCCCACGTGATGAGCAGGTGGTAGGGGTGGCACCCCAGGTGGAAATGGTCCTTAGAGAGGGATGTCTCAGTGTGAGGCAGACTCGTGCTTCTCGCCGAGGTAGTCTCAGTGTGACGCAGACTCATGTGCTTCCCGCCGAGGTAGTCTGCTATGACAGGTGTGAACACAGATGTTTGGACCTGGAGGTCTGAGTTCCTAGAACTGGTGCCAACACACCAGGTTCCCACGGCTTCCCAGGTGACATCCCTCTGCCTTTGTGCCTTTCTGTAGCTCTGGCCCACTCCCCACCCTCTCTCTTGTCTACACATTGGGAGCTCTTTTTTACCCTTAGAAATGGAGGCCAAGGTGGGTGGATTGCTTGAGCCCAGGAGTTCAAGACCAGTCTGGGCAACATGACAAGACTGTGTCTCTACCAAAAAAAAGAAAAATTTAAAAATTAACTGGGTGTGGTGGCATGTGCCTGTGGGTCCAGCTACTCAGGAGGCTGAGGCGGGAGGAGCACTTGAGTCCAGGAGTCTGAGGCTGCAGTGACCCGTGATAGTGCCACTGCACTCCAGCCTGGTGACAGAGTTAGACCCTATCTCAAAAAGAAAAAAAAAAAAAAAAATACAGGATAGCTAATCCATGGAGTTTAACGACAAAACAAGTTGAGTATACAGAGATTGAGAATAAAACCACGGTTACATGGTTAAGGAAGGGGCACTGGGAACTGTAGGTCTGAGGATGCAAAGTAGCAGGTAGGTAGGATGGAGAAGGCCAGAGACCTCATTTACAGCGGGGCTATTGCTGACTGTCTTGTATCCTATTTGGGATTTTCGCTAAGTGAGTGGATTGTAGCTGCTCTTGCCACAGAAAAAGAGAACGAGTAGCTGTGTGAGCTGATGGATATGTTAATTCGTTTCACTATAGTGACCTTTTCTCTCTGTATCCCAGCATCATGTTGCAGACCTTGAGTATAGACAATAAAATTTTTTAAAAATGAAAAAGGGCCAGCACATGACTCATACCTGTTATCCCAGCACTTTGGGAGGCCGAGGCGGGCGGATCACTTGAGCTCAGGAGCTCGAGACCAGCCTGGCCAACATGGTGAAACCCCATCTCTACTAAAAATACAAGAATTAGCCGGGTGTGATGGTGTGTGCCTGTAGTCACAGCCGGGTGTGATGGTGTGTGCCTGTAGCTGGGTGTGATGGTGTGTGCCTCAGTCCCAGGCTGAGGCAGGAGAATCGCTTGACCCCAGGAGGCAGCGGTTGCAGTGAGCTGAGATTGCGCCACTGCACTCCAGCCTGGGTGACAGAATGAGACTCTGTCTCAAAAAATAAAAATAAAATAAAATAAAATAAGATAAAGCAAAATAAAGTAAAGTAGATAAAGTAAATTAAAGTAAAATAAAATAAAATAATAGAACTATGGCCTCCTAAAAGCCCTGCTCTACCCTAGCTCCCCGGGGTCCCAGTCCGTCTCCGTGCCCCTGTGTGGCTGTTTCTGCCAGAACACTTGTCTCCCTGTTTCCTGCTGACTGGAAGCCCCTGGCAGGGCTGGACACAGCTGCTTGCCTCTGTGCCGAGTGCCCTGGCCTGCAGAGGCCGCGCAGCTTCAGCTGCTCATCCTGGCACCATCTTCCTCTGAAACATGACCCCATGTGAGTGATCAGCCATTTTGCTACATCATAGCTACTCAGAACATAGTGACAGACTGAATCGACTAATTTGAACTATGTTGAAATTATCATCTCAGTGAGATTTAGGAAGATATAGTGGATTTTTCTTGGGAACAAGGCTGCTGAGGTGTACTGAATAAATGAGTAGGAGGAAACGTAAGAAAATGACAACTGAGCAGCTAAATTCATCTGGGTCTAAGTCCTCAGGGACTGCACTGTCCTGGAAGTGAAGTGTGTGACCTAGAATGGGTTCCTTACCCTTTCTCTGTCTCGCGTCCTCTGTCACACTCTAGACATGAAAACTTAGCACACCCCAGGGAGGCGTTTGGGAATGAGTGAGACCCATCGTCAGACTACACTGAAAAATTAAAAAGGGAAGCTAAATGTCAAGTGGTCCAGTTATTTACCCAGCCTTTCTTTTACCTCCTTAGGTGGACATGGTGGGAGCAGGGCAGTGGAGGCTGGGGAGGCAGCAGTCTTACAGGGGTACCGGGCAGTAGAGAGGGCACCAGGTTTGGTGGCTAGAAAACCTAGACTTTCTGCTTTTCCCTCTGATGTTTACTGGCTTTCTAATCTTGGACCAGTCAAGTAAACCTCTGGAGCTTTCATCTGTAAAACGGACACAGTTAACTAACACTGCTGTTAAATAATGAGAAAACATGAGGCTGTTGTGAACAGGTTTGTCTCAGACTTGGGTCTATGTACCCTGCAAGGACGGGACTCCAGGGGTGTGTGCAAACAGTCCTGAGCAGTGGGCTCTGAGCATCTGGAGCACACCGTATGCCCACTCCAGTGCACCTTACCCTCAGGAGATGTGGGCAGTTCTGCAGCCATAGCCTCCTCTGCACTGGGGAGCAGCCACCGCAGGAACCCCCGGCACAGGCAGCAGAGCCCACTGGGAGCATTGGGCCAGCCCAGGAGCCCATCCGCTCTCACGGCTCGCTGACCGAGCCTTCCCTTCCATGACGGGAGCTTCTTAAGCAGGGCACAACACCTCCGGGGCTGGGTGGCAGGGTGCCGGGGTGCTTGAAGCCACAGGATAAGGGTGGTGTGTCTTTCTGTAGTGTCACTTCTGTTTGATTTTAAGTAATGAAAACGTGATTTGTAGCCTCAAATGAATGTGGATATGTTAGGAAGTAGAATGCAAACTGTGTGGTGATCTCTCGAATGAAACATGCGGCTTGCGGAGGGCCCCTTCAGAGAAGGTCCCCAGACCTTGCTGTGCAAACCCTTGGCACTGTGTAAAGGATGCTGTCACAGTAGGATGTGCCTTCTCGTTCCTCTGCCGTTGGTGCGGCTCCTTGAAGACAAAGACAGAAGCTCTGTTTTGGGGGTTGAGAGTAGGGAGGGTGGCACAGGGAAGGTTTTGTGCTGAAATAGGCCCCTTTCACTGGGAGGCCCTCGAGTGGGAGGGGGCCCGCCCCAGCTCCCGTCACCACTTCCCTGCCTTGATTTTCCTTTGCCAAATCCAAAGGGCCACAGAGGACAGGATGCTGGTTCTCTCTGAAGACTTTTCACCTTGGCTTTTCGCCTCCTTTTCCCCTTGGCTCCTCCGCAGTGGGAGAATTCCTACTACCTGGAGATGCACCTCCCACTGTGACCCGTGAGAATCAGGCGTGCTCTGCACAGGAGGCCCCACTCTGGGACACCTCTTGGGGCTGCTCGGTGATGCAGGGTGATATTTGGGGTGGTCCTGACCCCCGGCCCTTGCAGGGAGCCCAGAGGTTGGCGTTCTCATCAGCTTTCGTTTTTGGGCTCAGTTGTAGCTTTGTTTCCCTGGGAACCGGATGGGGGCAGTGCTCTAGCAGGTCACTAGGTAGGGTTGCTTGTGATACAAGATAAAGAGAACTGATCAGGCAGTTGTGTCTGGACTTAGGAGTCTGACCCAAACCCCCTGGAGGCTGTACTTTGGCTTTGCTGAGGACAGCGGTCCTGCCAGATCATGGGAACCTGAAAGCGCTGCATTTCAAGTTGTTACAGCTCCTGTGAGGCCTGAGGCCCTAAAACCAAGGCACCGCTGACCCCAGCCTGATGCGGGTCGGGCCCTTCCACCGAGGTGCTGGAGGTGCGGCCGTGGCCGCTTCGAAAGTCTGAGCACGCGGGCTGCCTGCACTCCCCGTGGTGTGACCGGGGCCCACGAGGCTGAACCCCGGGGATCTTCCAGCGGGCCTCCCACCTACTGTGTCATTCCACTGACCAGAGTTGAGGATGTCCTGAGAGACTGATTATTAGAGCGAGGAGTGGTCACGAAATGCTTCACAGACAAGTGGTGCCCTGGGCAGGGTCGGCTTTCAGAAGGTGCTGCCCTGAGTGGGTGGGTGGCCAGGGGCTGCCCTGAGGCACCTGCCCTGAGCCTGAGTTAGCACTGTGGGAGAATCCCCCTAGGACAGACAGCTTCCCGAAGCTGCAGGACCCGTATGTGGCCATGGCCGGGGACTCCAGCCTGGAGGGCAGCATCCTGAGGAGCAGCAGTGGGCACGTGGAGGGACGCCGCCTAAGCACTGGGCCACTGCCCGGGAGGAGCCGGGAAAGCCCGGTGGGTGCCGGGAACAGCGTAGCCATGTGTGCTGCTCACCGTGGGCTCTGTGGGTGTCCCTGCAGGGGCCGTTAATCATGTCCCTAGGGCAGCGAGCTGTCATGGGTGGGTCCTGCGCTCCAGGGGCTGGGGACCTGCTCTGGCTTTCACAGTGCCACATGTCTCTCATGCAGTGCCTGGGGAGGAGGTGCTCCTGTCTCTGAGCCTCAGTTTTCTCATGTATGAGATGGGAGGAATTCCGTCTGCCTTGACTACTTTAGACTTTGTTGGGATTCAGAGAAGGCCGTGTGCGTGACATGCTTTTGTTATGTGATTTCTGACGTTGTTGTTCTGTCCCGTCGTTGTTTTCACACTGGCGCTGTGAATTCAGTTTTCTCCCATGTCTGGGCCTTGACTCTGAACCTTCCAAGACCGTTCAGCCTCACCCGTGCTGCCTGCTCCAACACAGCAGCAGTGGAGCGCCCCCGCCTCCACCAGCAGGGCCCAGCTTGCCCATGCCACGCACTGTGCTGCCTCCGTGCGCAGGTTGGCTCATTTAGCCCCGTGATACTCAGCAGCAGACACTGTTGGAAATCCCAGCTTTCCAGATGAGAAAACAGGGTTCATAGAGGTTGCCTGGAGGTCGGATTCAAACCTGGGCCCACCCAGACTCTGCTCTGGGAGTCTTCACGTCTTGCCACCTTAGCTCCCAGACCTTCCCTCACACGGTAATTCTCTGTAAGGGACTTTAAAACTCCTCCTCAGGAGAAGGCTGCTCACGTGGCAGGTTTCATGCAGGCGAATGCTGGCCGAGGGACCACGTCCATCATGGACACGTGTCCCGACGCTACAAGGAGAAAATGCAGAATGAAGACCTTGTCACATGCAGGGCTCGGAGGAAACTGAAGGAACTCATTACTCTCATCAATGAAGGGGACTAAAAATAGGAACAGATGAAGGGCAGGGATGTCTTCATGGTGTCAGATTTGTCGTGGGAAGCCAGGGATACTGGGGACAGTTCCCCAAACCTTCCAGGCAGATCCCACACCCACATCGCCTTTGGTGTCCCCGCCGGAAGCCTCGTTTCCTGGCTGGGGGGACCACTGGTCTAACCAGGGATTCCACGTCTTGAGCCTAAAACTTTTACTTTCTGGTCTTCTGACATGCCTATGTGGAATCATTGCCAATATGGAATGAAATTTTATACTTTTTATCATTCTGAGAGATTATCCTCTTCAGTGATTAGGTTATTTTTAAAAGAAAAAAATTGGAGAGAGGAACTGTAATATAAGATTAGCTTATCTGCCAATTTCTGAATCTCCAGAAAGAGCCAGAGGTTATGAAGACTTTACTGTTCTTGCGTTTTCATAACGTTTGTTGCTCTTAGTTAATATGTCAGCAGTGGCGACAGGGGCGCCTTGCATGTACGCTGAGGCATCCCAGCCAGATCAGCCACTCGCTTCAGCAGCTGTGGCAGGGTCGGTGCTGATGAGGCCAGGGCCCTGCCTCGAGCTCCCTAATGAGCACCGGCCCGAGGACTCTCCATTTTGCTGATGAAGGAACTGGGGCATTGTCAGTGATTTTCTCAAGGCCACATGGGCAGTGTGAGGGCGGATTTGGGATTCTGGCTTTGGGCTCTGCCTCCAGGCTGTGCTGTCTTCACTGTGCCCTGTGGCCGCTCTGTTCAGCCAAAGGCAGATGTGCGTGCGAGGGACTCTTGTCAATGGAATTCATCCCAAGGCTGTTCACCGAGTTAGGGCGTCCACAGTCCGTTCTGGATGAGGAAGACCACGGGATTGCAACTTAGGAGACTGAAGTTTTGCCGTGATTTTGCCAAAAATCAGTATTATAATCTCTGACACTTGAACTTTCTAGGTTCCAATTTTGTCATCTGCAAGACAGGAAACTTAACCGTGGTTATGGCTAAGACCCTTTTCTGTTTCCTGCTTATTTGCCTTTCTGAAAAAATTTTTGAGCTTCTGTTGTGATTGAGACAGAACAGTAAGTACTCAGGACAGAGAGATGAGAAGACTCGGTCCCAAACTCCAGGCACCCACTGTCTAACGGGACAGACAAGAGAGACACAGCCAGTGTGCCCTGGTCAGTTAGTGCAGTTTCAATGCGCTTTAGGGTCCACACCGTGACCGTCAGCCCTAAAGCCAACGCACCACAGAGGCCCTGCCAGGGGAGGACCCTGCTGACCTCACCGGGAAGAGCAGATTTCAGAATCCCACCCTGGCTCCTGATCCGACAGTGGAATATGCCACGGGTCATCTTCCCGTGAAGTGAGGGTGGAATTCACCACTGATCCCTCGGATAAGATGCTGTCGAGAACTGGCTTTCAGAGTCCTTCATTGTGAAGAGCGGCCTGTGTCATTTGAGCTCGTGTGTGGCCGTGGGCGGCATGGCCTTTGTGGAGATTTCCACCGCTGAGGAGTCCGTGGATGAGGCGGTGTCTGTGCCTTCTGTTCACTGGGAATGATGTCTGAGCACCAGCCTGGTCCAGGACGTGCTTCTTAAGCTGTCGAAGGAAGGTGCTGAACTAGAGGGTTCCTCAGATTTCTTATAGTTTCGAGGTCCGGAGGCTGTCTGCTTGTAGTGAGAACTGTATCTTCCTCCACAGATATAACAAGAAAGTCAAAATACAATTGTTCTTGTTTAAAGATGCATTTTCCCCCTGATCTCTGCACCCAATGAGAAGAAAGTTGCATTTCTGAATTGTTGCTTTGCATGGTGAAAATAAGCTGAAAGAAGAAGTGGGTTTTTCCTGGAAAATAGTATTCTTAGGCTCCTCTTTGTGAAACCAGAATTCTGAGAAAATGACGGAGAGTCCTCTGAAAGAATCGAGTACGCGAGAGGCAGGGGAGAAAAGTTAGAACCCATCAGCCTCGTTGTCAAGTGCATGCTTCAAGACGGGGTGGCGGGAGCAGAGGACGCTCTGCTGCACACAACATGCGGACACTCCTCAAGCGTGCTGGCTTGTGTGTCTCCGGTTACAGTTTACTTCCCATTTTCTGTGTTAAAAGACTGACTGCTTTCCTTTTTTCAGGGTATAGGTGCTCAGCTGGGAAAGGTGAGAGTTAAATTTTCTCATGATGCTGGTGCCAAGAAATAGCACCTTGAAAAGAGGAAGAAATCAAGATATGATCTCCAGGGAGCTGTCATTCAGCGCACATCCCTGAGAGCCCTCCCCGGGCCGGGAGGCTGCATGCTGTCGTTCCCCTCAGCAGCACGCTTTGGGTGGAGCCTCCTGCCCTGTTCAGACATGTCATATAGAAAGACCTTGACAATGCCAGCACGTCTTTAATTTTCACACCGTCTCAAAAAATATGTTTTGAAATGAAAACATTCTGCATTTTATTTTAAGCTTGTTTTGGGGGCTCTCATTTTTTTAAGACTAACAAAAATAGAGTTGGTTGACCTATCTTCTCTGGAATAGCTGTGCACTAACCAAATTGTCAGCTGAAGAGGGTTTTGCTTTGCAGGTGTAAGCCAGACAGGTCTGAAGTTGAGTGTGTCTGCTGAATTAACATCAGAAAGGGTTTCTTTTGGTCCTTTTTCTTTTGGGATTCCTATGGAAATAGTTCAGTGGGGTCACTTTGGCGAGAGATGGGAAAACGGCATGAAGTATCAATTCACCTGAGTTCTGTTTGTTGTGATTTTAGGGAACAAGTTATTATTTCAGTTCAATAATAAATACTTCCTTTAGAGTGTGGATTGCTGAGTCTTATTTGCCGTAAACTGTGAGTTTCATTGCTGCCTAGTCTAATAAATAGTTCATTTGTTAGTGATAAATGTAGCATAGCCTAGCAAAGAGAGCGTCTGTGCCCTCCCACCTTAGTGCAAGAAGAGGAAGCAGAGTTGCTGGGGGCTGCCTCCGGGACTTTGTGTGCGGGACCTGGAGCACGCAGGGGCAGTGTCGTTCCCAGGTGTGGTGGTGCTCGCAGGTGCAGTGTTGTCCGCAGGTGCGGTGTTGTCCTGCCTGCCAAGGTGTGGTGTTGGTCCTGCCTGCCACGGTGTGGTGTTGGGCACAGGCGCAGGGTTGCCTGCAAGGTGTGGCTGTTACCTGCCCTCCAGATGCCAATGTTGCCCTGGCCCGCAGGTGCGGTGTTGTCCTGCCTGCGGTGTGGTTGTCTGCCTGCTGAGGCGGGGCTGTGGTGTTGCCCCACAGCGCGCAGGGTTGCCTGCCCCAGGTGTGGTGTTACCCTGGGGCCCCACAGCATGCAATGTTGCCCTGGGCCCGCAGGTGCGGGTTGTCCTTGCCTGCCAGGTGGTGGGGTTGTCCTGCTGCCCAGGGGTGGTGTGCCCCCAGCCGGCAGGCGTTCCCTGCAGGTGTGGTGCTTACCCTGCCCACACGATGCCAGTGTTGCTCTGCCCGCCAGGTGCGGGTTGTCTGCAGCGTGTGGTGTTGTCTGCCCAGGTGTTTGGTGTTGTCTGCCACGGTTTGGTGTTGTCTGCCCAGCTGTGCTTTGCCCACAGCGCAGGGTTGCCTGCCAAGGGTGTAGTGCTTACCCTGGCCCACAGATGCAGTGCTTGCCCCTGCCTGCCCCCAGGTGTGGCTGTTGCTGCAGGGTGTGGTGTTACCCTGCCCACAGATGCAGTGTTGCCCTGCCGCAGGTGCGGTGGTTGCCTGCAGCGGCTGTAGGTGTTGCCCTGCCCACAGAGCCAGTGTTGCTCTGCCCGCAGGGCTGCCCGGTGTGGCCTGCACAGGTGCTTGGTGTTTGCCCCTGCCCACAGATGCAGTTGCTTGCTCTGCGCCCGCAGCGTGCCAGTGGTTGCCTGCAGCGTGTTGGCCTGCTTACCCTGCCCACAGATGCAATGTTGCCCTGCCCGCACGGTGCGTGTTGCTCCTGCCCTGCAGTGGTCGGTGTTTGGTCCTAGCCCTGCCAGGTGTGGTGTTGCCCACAGGCGCAGGCGTTGCCTGCAGTGTGGTGTTTACCCTGCCCACAGATGCAGTGTGTTGCTCTGCCCGCAGGTGCCGGCTGTGTCTGCAGGTGTGCGTGCTTGTTCTGCAGTGTTGGCCGTGTTGTCTGCAGCGTGTGCGTGTGTCTGCCCACGTGATGGTGTTGCCCACAGGCGCCAGGCGTTGCCCCTGCACGCGTGTAGCTGTTACCTGCCCACAGATGCAGTGTTGCCCCTGCCTGCAGTGCGGTGTTGCCTGCAGGTGTGTTGTTACCCTGCCCACACGATGCCCAGTGTTGCCCTGCCCGCCAGGTCGCGCTGTGGCCTGCCAGGTGCTCTGGTGTTTGCCCTGCCCCACAGATGCAGCATGCAGTGTTGCCCTGCGCAGTGCAGGCTGTTGGCCTGCAGGTGTGGTGCTTGCCCTGCCCACATATGCATGTGTTGCCCTCTGCCCGCAGGTGCCGGTGTGCCTGGCAGGTGTGGTGTTGCCCCCTGCCCACAGCATGCAGTGTTGCCTCTGCCCCGCAGTGCGTGCTTGCCTGCAGGTGTGCGTGTTGCCCTGCCCCACAGATGCAGCTGCTTGCTCTGCCCGCCAGGTGCGGGTGTTGCCTGCCAGGTGTGGTGTTGCCCTGCCCACAGCATGCAGTGCTTGCCCTGCCCGCAGGTGGCGCGTGTTGCCTGCGAGGCTGTGGTGCCTTGCCCTGCCCACAGATGCAGTGTTGTGCTCTGCCCGCAGGTGCGTGTTGCCTCAGGTGTGGTGTTGCCCCTGCCCCACAGATGCAGTGTGCCTCTGCCCGCAGTCGGTGTTGCCTGCAGTGTGGTGTTGCCCTGCCCACAGATGCAAGTGTTGCCCTGCCCGCAGGGTGCCCGGTGTTGCCCTGCAGTGTGGTGCTTACCCTGCCCCACAGATGCAGTGTTGCTCTGCCCGCAGGTGCCGGTGTTGCCGGCAGGTGTGGTGCCACAGGTGCAGTGTTGTTTGCTGGAGGGAGGAAGAGCACATCGGACGTGGAGGACAGAACGGCCTGGATTGCAGCCAGTACTTGGGCATGGAGAGTGATGAGGAAACCTCAGAAGACTGGAGCTTAGGCCCCAGCTCCACTGCTTGTGGTGGGTCCTTGGGCAGGTCATTTACGGTTTTTGGCTTCCATCATTTTCATCATCCTTATTTTATACATGAGGGAGTGGGATAATGATAACGACAATGAAGGTGATGACAATGACAACTCCCATCGAGTGCTCGTGTGCCAGGCACGGGGATCAGCGCTTTCTGGGAATTATCAAGTTGAATCCTCTGTTCCACTGGCCTTTCCCCATGAGGGAGTTGTTGCAGTGACCCGCCGGGCCAGCAGTGCTCATTAGGAGCGCACAGCGCACTTCCAGGGCACCTGACCTGTAGCTACAAGGCTTCAAGGATGCTGCTTCTGGGGTACAAATTTTATAAATATGCCTTGTTATGTAAACACGCTTTCTTCTTGCTGGTTTTTGTCACGCAGGATGGAGATGTAACTGTCACCTCTAAGTGACACTGGTAATGAGGCTCAAGCACTGGAGTTTAGAGGCCAATGAGATTAAAGATCTTAAACACTTTTTTTCTGTCTTTAGAAGTAAAATTAGATTTTATGGACCCAACTATTTTGTTGCTGGGCTAAGTTCCAAGTATCCGAATTCCTTCTTGTCCTTTTAGGAGACATCATAGAATCCTTTGGCATTCTTCCTCTAGCTCAGAGTCTCATGATTGTCTTTGTAAACACATTGCACCAGGTCTTCTTCAGGGGACAGGTCGTAGGTGAGTGCAAAGGTGTTTATGTAAACAAGCACCCCTCCTGAGTTTGGGGTGCATGCATGGGGATCAAGCAATGGCACGTCAGCAGATATATTTTGGCTGTGGAGTTTGGAATGGCGTGTGAGGAGAACTCTGATTGCCAGGACACAGTTGAGCATTGCAGAATGAGAGTCCTGGTTCTGGATATGAAGGACTTGAATAGCAAGGGGCTTCAGACAGTAGGGAGCACCTGAATTTTTTATTTAGCTGTGTTATGGAAATGAGGCATGGCTCTGGAATAGTGGGCTATTTTTTGATCTTCCTTTTTTCGAGGCCGACTCCTGTGTTGTTTCTTGCGTTCCTTACTGACTCCTGAGATCCCGTTTGCATCATCTCTCCGTCCTCCTTGACTTTCTGTGGCACCTCCAAATTCAGTGTCATCTGGAAATGGAATTAATGTGCTGTTTACGGCTCCTTCCAGATCGCTAATGAAGATGTGAACTAAGACTTGGTCCCTGGAGCAGCCCACGACGGCTCCTCACGGCGTCGCGCTCTGTCATTTGCCAGTGTACTTTGTTTATGGCCCTTTCTCCAGGTTTCAGCCCATGAGGGGGTGCTTAGACAAAGCCCGATTTGAATTAATTTTTCCAGTAAGACTGTAAAGAACACGGGGCCAGCTCCTCCCTCAACCCCAGAGGTGTGGTGTGCTGTGCTCTTCTGCGGCCTGCTGGTCTGCGCCCTGCCCTTGGCCCACAGCTGCTTTGACGCGGCAGCAATTCCACTTGGAGGTGCAGAGAGGAGCCATTAGGAGCCACGGATGTGTGCCTGGGACCCAGCAGGAAGCAGATGTGACCTTGAGATGATGCCCCGTCCGAAGTGCTGCGCATCCTATTGGGCAGGTGCTGAACCCGTGGTCTCAGGCGTCCTGGGCGACTGAAGCAGAACTCTGTGAACTGGGTGGCCCAGGCAACGGAAGTTAATTTCCTCCCAGGTCTGGAGGCTGGAGGTTCAGGGTCAGGCGTGGCAGGGCTCGTCCTCCTGAGGCTACACTCTGGGCCTGCAGTCGATCCTTCTCACTGTGGGGTCACGTGGCCTCTCTGTGCACGAGCAACCCCCACATCTCTTCCTCTTCTTACAGGGACGCAGGACCCACCTGATGACCTCCTCTAACCTTAGTTACCTCCTTAAAGGCTCTGTCTCCAGCACAGTCACGCTGGGACTAGGGCTTCAGTGTGTGAATTTGGCGGGGGAATGGGGGGGCGGATTCAGTCCACACAGCATGGAATCTTCAGTGTGTTTATTTAAGTAAGGTGGGAGGGGTCTCTGTCTAGATTCGACCCTCACAGCTGCTGCAAGGTCACCTTCCTGTCAGCGCCTCATGTGCTCCCGACACTCTGTGCTCCACCCCGCGTGTGAGGCACACAGTAGGCCCTCAGCTCGGTCAGCACCTCGTGTGCTCCTGGGGCTCCATGCTCCACCCCGCATTTGAGGCACACAGTAGGCCCTCAGCTCGGTCAGCACCTTGTGCACTCCTGGGGCTCTGTGCTCCACCCCACATTTGAGGCACACAGTAGGCCCTCGGCTCAGTCAGCGCCTCGTGCGCTCCTGGGGCTCCGTGCTCCACCCCGCATGTGAGGCACACAGTAGGCCCTCAGCTCGGTCAGTGCCTCATGTGCTCCGTGCTCCACCCCACGTGCAAGGCACAGAGTCCTCAGCTCACATGTGTACTATCTCTGTGCGTCTGACTCTTGGTGGTACCTGACAGCACGTGGTCTGTTTTCCTGAGGCGTTTTGAGTCTCTCACTGTTGGGACTGCGTCTACTATTGCAGGAGATTGGCATGGCTGGGGAAGGTGTGGACCAGGTCAGGGGGCTGGGAGGCCGAGGAGCCTGGTGGTCTGCCTGGCATCTGTTCTGCAGCCGGCTTTGTGGTTTGTTACTTGAAGTTATCTGTATGGCAACCCTTTGGGGGAAAAAGTAGTAATTAAACAGCTTCCTTGTGAAAAGTCAACGTGAAGACAGAAAAACTGGGTGGAAGTTGAAAAGCAGTGAACTTGAGGAATGGGCCTCATAGAACGTGTGAGTGTGGCCTGTGTGGTGGGAGAGAGGCAGGATTCTGTCCAAATAGTAATGAATTTGCAACATCAGGTATAATGGCTGTCTGTGGATTGCCTCATAGGAAGTTTGTGTGAAGTATGGGACTTAAATGTACCTAATCAAGGTCTATTTCAGGCATTAAATAAATAAATAAATAAATAAGTACTTTAGCACTGGTGTGCCACAGTGGCTTTGCAAAAACATGGTAAACAGATGGTGAGGAGATTGTTCCTCTGGGCAGGTGCTGGGGACTCGAAGATAAAAGCACCAGGGCAGAGGGGTCCTGGGTGTGGTGGAGGGGGTGGGACTGGGGATGGTGGTGATGACGATAATGGTGGTGGTGATAACAATGGTGGAATGGGGGTAGGGATGGGGATGGTGATGGTGGGAGTGGGTGTGGTGGTGGTGATGATGGTGGTGTGGATGCTGGTAGGGAATAGGGATGGTGGTGGTGAGGATGTGGGTGGTAGTTGTGATGATGGTGTTGTAGATGGCAGTGGTGATGGTGGTGGCAGTGGGGGATGTGGATGTTTGTGGCAATGATGGTGGGGTGGAGATGGGTGGTAGTGGTGGTGGTGAGGATGCTGGGGGGTGTGGGTGGTGGTGATGGTGTAGATGGTGGTGGTGATGGTGTGGATGGTGGTGGGCATGGATGGTAGTGTGGATGGTGGTGGTGATGTTAGGGGGTGCGGATGGGGATGGTGGTGAGGATGGTGGTGTGGATGGTGGTGGTGTGGATGGTAGTGGTGAGGATGGTGGTGGTGTCGATGGTGGTGGTGGTGGTGGTGGTGATGATGGTGGTAGGGGTGTGGATGGTGGTGGTGAGGATGGTGGTGTGGATGATGGTGGTGATGGTGGGAGTGATGATGGTGGTAGGGGTGTGGATGGTGGTGGTGAGGATGGTGGTGAGGATGGTGGTGGGGGTGTGAATGGGGATGGTGGTGATGATGGTGGTGTGGATGGTGGTGGTGATGATGGTGGGCATGGGGGGATGCTAGTGGTGATGATGGTGGTGTGGACGGAGGTGGTGAAGACAGTGGTATGGATGGCAATGGTGATGACTGTGGTGGGGTACAGGTGTTGGGGGCGGGTGGCGGGTGACGGTGGAGGCATGTGGTAAGTGCAGCACGAGGGGATGCAATTTGCTGGAGAGCAGCAGCAGAAGATGCTGTGTGGACATGGCCAGGGCAGGGCCTTCCAGGGAGGGCTCAGGGTGCCCAGCCCACTTGCTGCTGGTCCTGAGAGTGAGTAGCAGGTCACCAGGCAGAGCCTGTGGGGCACACCTCAGGCCTAGGTGAGAGCATCTGCAGGTGTGTGTGGCTTGTTGGTCCAGGGCGGCTGAGGCGGGTCCTGGGGAGAGGTTAGCTGGAGGCCGCGGGAGAGCTTTCTTCAGGCAGTCAGAGGGGCATTGGAGCCCGGAACCAGAGGAGTCCCAGCATCAGGCAGGTCCTTCAGAAGGCTCCCGGGGAGTTGGGAGGGGACAGGAGAGAGGGACGGCAACAGGCTGGCCGGTCAGCGAGACCACTGAGGACCCCGAGCCCGGCTCCTGCTCCTCTTCTGCCTGTCACAGAAATGCTTGTTACCCTGTGGTCTTGGGACAGCAAAGTAGTCTTTAGAAATAAAAGCCAAGTACTATGAAAATACAAAAATCCTCAACATACGGGTAAAATTTCAGGAAGACCAAGAAAGAGAGGATAGCCTTAAAAATAATAAATGTCCACCCATGATGGAGAATAAACGTAAAACGATGTGACAAAGATTGATAAATTAGGACTGTAAAGTCTGCTGTATAATCGGGGACGGGCTTAGCTCAAGCAAGCCCTGGCCCCAGGAAAGGGGGCTGAGTGGCAGCTGGCATTAGCGGCAGCCAGAATCAATCTCCTGCCTCGGTACTGGGGAACGAGCGTCCCCCGTTAGAACTGGGATAAATTTTTCAGCAGAGGAAGGTGAAATGTCAGGAAGACTGTAGATCACGCTGGCGCAGAGTCCTCGGGAAATTAGAGCCATGAAAAGCTGCCAGCGCGGCGCCCTGATGACATACGGCCGGCGTGTGTGCTCTGCATCCCCCGATGCTGCTCCCTGGGCGGTGGGCGGTGCTCTCGGGGGAGCCAGTGTGAGGAGGGCTGGGTCAGCCGGTGCCGCCCTCCCCGGGTCCCAGCGGCTCAGGGCCATTGACCCAGGCCTGCAGCTCGGGGACAGCCCCAGCTGCTGCTGTGACCCCCTGCTAATGAAGACCCTGGGGTGAGGGTCAGATACACATAATGAGCCCTCCCACCTCTGCCTTCCTCTCCCTCCCTGATCCGAATCCTGTTTTTTTCTTCGTTGCTGCCCAGGCCCCAGCTTGGGCCTTGAGTTTCTCGTGGGAACAAAGACAGTTTGACTCCTACGATGACTTTTCTGAAACACGGATCCAAACACTGTGCTTCTCAGAAGCTAGGGCGATAAAGCCCAGGCCCTTACTATGCTACTGACAGTGAGGAGAGCTGTAAATGGCTATAAATTTAGGCAGATGGGGATTTTCACCCTGGCCCCAACGTTTATTACCCCTGAGACCTTCAGCAATTTGTGGACCTTCTCTAAGCCGGTTTATATCCACATAAATGGGAATAATACTAGTGGGAGTCCGGCAAGTGTTCAGGGCCCGTTCACCCAGAGGACCGGGCTCTGCGTCCTACTGTGAGCTGGCTCCAAGCCACCTTTCGACCCTCGTCTCCTGCCAGGCCTGTCCACGGTGCTCAGGGCTGTGTGCGCCTTGAATCCCCCACCCACTTTTCTAACTCTCAGGCGGCGTTTTGTGCTGCTCCCTCAGCCTTTGATCTTCTGCCTCCAGGTCTCTGCCTCTCAGAGTCCATGTCCTCTCAGGGATCGGGTGATGTCCAATTGGGTCCTCACTGCCTTGAACACGCTCAGCACCCCTTCACCTCGCAGGAGACTGTGTGTGAAAGGGGTGGGCGGCTGTCTGGCCCCCAGTGGGAAGAAGTGGAGCCCTCATCACAGCCCTGTCACTGTGGACTCTGAGTCGGAGGCGGTCACCCAGCCTCACTGGGTCACTGGGTCTCCTCAGGGCCGATAGGTAATACATGTCCTGTACCTTTCTTGTAGATTTGTGTGGAAGCTGAAGTGCGAAGTATGCATCAGAAGTAGGGTTGCCTGATAAAACACAGCATACCCTGTTAAACTCTAATTTCAGGCAAACAAGGAATAGTTTCCAGGGTAAGTCAGTCCTGTGCTAAGTTTTTATTTCTCAATCTGGTGACCCTCATCTGTGGCTGCACCTCCATATGAGGCTTCGCTAGGTAGCATCCATTCTGGAATGAGGCCCACAGCGGGGTCAGGCCATCACGTGCTCATGTCACAGACCAGCAGAGGCAGACAAAGCAACTTAACCATCAAGAACCTTCTCAGGCCTGGGGCACCAAAGATCTCATTGAAGGGTCCAGTGGTGGCTCCTCCCCCTCCCCGCTGTTATCCCCTGAGCGCAGAGGCAGTCGCGTCGTGGCTCCTCCTCCCTGTCCCAGCCTCTATCCCCTGAGCGCGGAAGTGGTGGGCATCATGGGTCCTTCTCCCTGCAAAGCTTTACCTGCAAAGCTAGGAATAAAACTTCACGTTTACGAGACCAGAAACACGCTGACAATGATGAGCAGGCCTGAGTGGTGGGAGGGAGCCTTGGGAAGACCTTGGAAACCCGGAGATGGAATATTGGACAGGGTGTATTTTGGAGGCAGTGACAGAAAGTCCCATCATGGGGCCTGAAAAATGAACTGCGCACCTCAGACGTGAGCCTCGTCTCCACAGCAAGCACACAGAACCTTGCAGGGACTCTCTCTGCCAGAAAACTCAATTTTATGCCATAGCCACCTAAAAAGTAGTGCAACCTTAGCCTCCACTGACCAAGCTGTGGTCAGTGGGATGGCGGGTAAAAGGTTAGAGCGCACCTGGAATGCGGTCTCAGTGGCCATAGGCAGAGCAGACAGATGGGGACTGACATGGCTGCAGGTCACTCCATGTGCAGAGTGATGGACAGACTCGGGGGGCAACTTGAGGAAATTTGGGAGAGTCCCGAGACTCATCTTCAGGCATTTGACAGAGGGATAACTGTGTTTGGCGGCTCCAAGCTGGGCAATCTTGGGTCAATGAAAGCTTCAGGGTGGAGGGTGTCATTTGTATGTCAGCACGAGAGTGACCGCCAGGTCCTCATGTGGTTCTGTGTGCTGCTCCAAAGAAGGCCAGGTCCAGGTTCCCACAGGGTTCAGCAGAGGCTGCTGACAACCCTGACACTGCACAGGGACCCCAGTGTCCCAAGACTGGAGCCCCCTCCCACCCCTGGTGCCCTAGAGTGGAGCCCCCCACCTAGTACCCTGCAAATGGAGCCCCCACCACGGCATCCTGCGAGTGGAGCCCCCTGCGCCCTGGGACTGGAGCTGCCCCCACACCTTGCGACTGGAGGCCCCTGCGTCCTGTGACTGGACCCCTAGCCCTGTACTCTGCAGACACCACCTCATGCCCTCCTGTTTCTCAATGAGGGTTGGTGGGTGAGACAGGAGTTGGTGGGAGAATGTCTGGCCTGTCTTAAGCCTCAACACTTTTGGAACTAAATGAATAGAAGAAAAAGAAACTGTTGTAAGAGAATGCCGCACGTTCTCAGATTTAAAATATGGCACTGCCTTCTATGTGTTCCAAGTGTGAAAAAAGCAAAGTCCTTGACCTTACGGGACTTGCTTGTAGTAGCCCCTTACCCCCATAAGAATCATGCATCATTACTTTCTAAAAATCTTTTTTTGTTTTCATGTGAAAAGAAATCATTTCCAGAATCTCAAAAGATACAAAAGTACGAATTACCGTATTTTTGAAAATCACGTATTTCTAGGAGGAGATCAGATTGAGAGTGTGTAACAGGACCAAGGAGAAGAAAATTCTGTGGGATTTTTCTGGTCTGTCAAACAGGAAAGCGTAGAAGGTGGAGGCACTTGTGTTGCCAGAGACCCTTCCACCTGTGCGCATACTAGGCCTGAGGAAATAGGAACCTTATCTTTGCATAGTGCCTGTCAGTTTTCACAGCCCTCTTCAGGCTATTGCAGTGTGGTATTTCTGGTAGTCGTCTGAGAGTGGGCGTCTTCAGATGCTCCATTTTTGTAAACAAAAAAGTAGGAGGTTCGGAGACATTGATTTGCTCAGGGTCTTGTACGTAACATTTCAGAATCAAGTTTCAAGAAAAATTTATTTTTTACCCAGCAATTATTTCCCCTAATATATGGAAAACTGGGCTGATTTGTTTATTTGAAAAAAAAAATGGATTGATCTGGGGGAAAGAAGCATAAAATGTCAGTGCAACAAAGTTGGGTATATACAATAATTTTAAATATTTGTATATCATTGAGACATAGCATACACAAGTATAACTGTACCCTGAAGATTCTTGTGTTAAATGTAAATATAAAGCAGTCTTACTATAAAGTTTAGATAAATTTTTAGTTTTAAATTATCAAGACTTCTAAAAGCACTTGAGAACTGATTGGTATTTCTTCTCTCCCTAAGAAAAATATTAGAAAGGGAAGATTTTCATAGTACCGTTAGTATCTATTTCCTGTTGTTTGGAAACCATTTGTAGTCTTCAGGTTATAGAGAAGAAAACGGAACAGATAGCTGTTTGCTGTAGTCAATCTTGGGTGACTGTGGAAACATTGTTTTCTGACCTTGGCGCTGAACCACGTGTGCACTCGTGATATATAAACAACTTTCCAGCTCCTTTTTCTCTAACAGAGTGTGGTGATCTTGCGGTGGGCACACACCCTCAGGGGCTGTTCTTGCTTGTGTGGGGTAGTGGCTGTGTTCTGGAGTCTGCAGTGGGGAGACACGAATATTCCAGTTTGGAGCAGCGCAGGGAGTGTCTCTGCCCCACGCGTACACAGGGGCACTGCCAGAGCCTGCAGGGAGAATCCTGCCCACACCCATCTCTTTCCTAACCCCTGTCTCTGCTGTCTCTCTCCCACATGGTTACCTCCTTCATACAGGTAGTAAGGGGGGTGTTAAAACAGAAGGGAGGTGTGGACCGGTCTCTTCAGCCTTCACTCCCATTGGGAAGCGTCTGTCATTTTGGGGTCTCAAGTCAGTGACTCTGGTCCTGGTCGAGCGCCAGCTATTTTAATGCACTCTCCTCTCACCACCCTCCGCCGCCTTTTTTCCTTTCCCGGGATGCTCTGGGTTTTGGGAGGTGGGATTTTCTGTAGACTGCATAGGCCATATGGAGCTGGGTTGTGTGTCTGTTCCCTCTGCCAATCTCTGTCTTGTAATTGGTATACTTAGACTATTGACCTCTGAAGTATTGATCTCTTAGGGCTTAACTCTGCCATGTTGTTACTTGTTTTCTGTTCTGCTTCTCGTTGTTCTGTTTCTCTTTCGCCTTCCTGAGTTACGCAAACATTTTTAATACTCCATTTTGATTTAGGTATAGTGTCTTTGAATACACAACTCTGTATAGGTGTTTTAGTGCTTGCTCTAGATATTACAATATACATATGCTACTTACCAAACCCACAGTTATTGGCATTTTACTACCTCCAGAGGAATAGAGCAGCCCCGCTTCCACTGAGGCCATCTCCGCCCTCCCACTTTAAGAATATAATTGTCTGAAGTGTTTAATCTCTGTACATTGACCATCAGATGTGGTGGTGTAATTTTTTCACCAACCATCAAATGTGGTTTAAGAAGCTCATGAGGAGAAAGGTGTCTATTGTATTTATTGGTTTTTGGCCATTCCATTGTTCTTTTCTTTCAGAAGTTCTAAGCCTTTTCTCATTATCATTTCTTTCTGTTTGGAAAATTTTTTTTATCCATCCTTTGAGGTTAGGTCTGCTTGTGGCTTAGTTTTCCTCCTTTTGAGAATATCTTTATTTCCCTTTCATTCCTATGGATACTTGCACTGAATATAAAATTCAAGGTTGACAATTCTCTGAACAATTGAAATATTTGAACAAGATTGTTCTACTTTGTTCTGGTCTCTGGTTTCAGGTGAGAACTTGGTGATCCAGTTTGAATGAAGAGCACAGGCTGCTTTCAATTTTTGTTCTTTGTCTTTAGTTTTCAGAAGTCTAATCCTGCCATGTCTTGGAATAGCTTTCTTGGGGTTTATCCTACTTGGGATTTTCTCAGGCTCTTGAATCTGTAGGTGATGTCTTCCCCAAATTCGAGGAGTCTCCATCCATTATTTCTACAAATGCTTTTCAACCTCACTTTCTCCTCTCTGGAGACTGATGCCATCTGCCACTGTCTGGAGTTCCTGAGGCTGTTCATTTTTTTCCCATCTGTTTTCTCTCTGGTCTGGTGTTCAAATTGGGCATTTCCCATTGTTATGTCGTATTTATTGTGCTGCTATTGAACCCATCCACTTGGTTCTTTTTTATATCTTTCATCTCTTTGTAGAACTTTTCTGAGTTTTTCCCTTTATTTGTTTCAAGAGTAGAGTCCCTCATGGAAGCATCTGTATGGTGGCTGCTTTAAGATCACCCTGTTCATTGACTGTCTTTTCTCATTCAAATTGTGATTTCCTGGTTCATGGGAAACTCTGGGTCATATTTCAGCCAGCAGTCACCCTGTTTAGGTTTGGTTTGGGTCCTGGCCTCCTTCCATGGGCTATGGTTCCAGTGGCAGCTGTCAGAGGCCCACAGTCTGTGCAGGTGGGCCTCATTCTCTGAGGCCTCCGTGGCCACATGTGGCCGACAGCGTTGGCCAGCACTGGAATGTTCTTCCTGGGGCTGGTGCAACTCTGTTGCGTGTAGGAGACACCAAGAGCATTCCTAGGCCTGCTCTTTTTAAAATTGATACAGCATAGTGTACATATTTTGGAGGTACATGTGATATTTTGATACATGTATACAACGGGTCATAATCAAATAGGATAATTGGGATAACTAAATGGCTAATGTATCTTTCCTTTGTGTTGCCAACACTATAATTCTTCTCTTCTACTATTCTGAAATATACAGTATATTTTTGTTAACTCTAATTTCCTACTATGCTATCGACTGTTAGAACTTATTCCTTCCATATAACTATGTTTGTACCATTCACCAGCTTCTCTTCATCCCTGCCTCGCTTCTTTTCCCAGCCTCTGGTAACGGGCAGTCTACTCTCTCTCTTGAGGAGAGGCACGTTTTAGCTGGCACATGAGCAAGAGTGGGGATGCTGTCTTTCCATGCCCGGCCTGGTCCTGAGGCTGTTCGCGGGCAGTGGGCAGGGTGGGGCTCTTGTTTCCTGGCTGCCTGGTGCTGCTCCTGCAGAAGTGGGACTGCTGGTTCTATTGCACAGAGACAGTCTCCACAGGCCTGCTTTCTGGGACCCCAGCATGGTAGGGCTCCTGCATGAACACTGTCTGTACTACTGAGGAAGGGAGGCACCCACCCCCGTGCCCTCTACCTCTGGCTTGGGGCCGGGAGATATTAGGGCAGGAGCCGCTGGGTCCAGGGAGACACTGGCAGGAGCTGCTGGGTGAGGGCTGGGAGGGGCTGTCTGGAGCTTTTGACAGATATTGGAATTTGGGCTGCGCACAGTGGCTTGCTGTAGTCCCAGCACTTTGGGAGGCTAAGGCAGGCGGATCATTTGAAGTCAGGAGTTTGAGACCAGCCTGACCAACATGGTAAAACCTCATCTCTACTAAAATACAAAAATTAGCTGGGCGTGGTGACGGGCGCCTGTAATCCCAGCTACTCGGGAGGCTGAGGCAAAAGAATCACTTGAACCCAGGAGGTGGAGGTTGCAGTGAGCCAGGATTGTGCCACTCTACTCCAGCCTGGGCAATAGAGCAAGACTCCCCCCCAAAAAATATAAATAAATAAAAAATAAAAAGATTGGAGTTTGAAACCACATATTTATGTAAATCCTAAATAGCAAATATAGGAAAAAGAGTTCTCTTTTTTGACTCTATAACTAAACAGTACAGTTGATTTTGAACAACATGGATTTGGACAGGGGCGGGGGTTCCACTTACGCATGGATTTTCTCCCGCCTCTGTGAACCCTGAGGCAGCAAGACCAACCCCTCCTCTTCCTCCTCCTCAGTCTTTTTGCAGTGTGAAGACAACAGGATGAAGACCTTTATGATGATCCCTCTTCCACTTAATGAATAGACAATATATTTTCTCTTGCTTACGATCTTCCTAAAAATGTTTTCTTTTCTCTAGCTTACTTCATTATAAGAATATAGTCTGTAATACATATATCATACAAAATATGTTAATTGACTATGTTATCAGTGAGGCTTCTGGTCAACAGTGGGCTATTAGTAGTTAAGTTTTTGGGGAGCCAAAAGTTATATACAGATTTTTCAGTTGTGTTGTTCATGGCCCAACCGTAATTTCATAAAGAAAGCCAAACTTCTTATGACAAAAGGGAATATATAACACCAAAAAGAGTGACCAGAGAATAAGTTAAAGAATCTTAGATAACAAATTCTGTGTAAAACACTCACCTGGGAAACAGAAGCGGCAGGGGGAAGAGAACAAATCCAACCAAAGACCCATAGAAACCCGGAATGTAGGAAAGGTGTGTACAGCGCTGTCCAGAGGAGCCAAGGGAAGGGACGGGGCAGGACCCAGGCCACCGCCAACATGATGAAATGATGACTTCGGGCCTCTGTCCCTCAAGCTGAATGCGTCTGCGCTGGGTGCCCGTGCAGGCCACCGCAGTTCTGTTTTTGTGTGTCAGTGAGTTTGGCACAGTGTTGCTGGTAAAAGGTGTGGCTTTGCATCGTAGTGGGCTCACACCCAAGTGACTGCCTCGGAACTCAGCAGGAAGGGGGAGGCAGTGATTGGAAATTTTCAGATCATAGAATTGGCGTGATGATGGTAATATGTAAGAAGGATTCATCTTGTAGGAAAATACAGAATAAATACGAAATAAAGGAGAACAAAGCCTGTGAACCACCTGGGAGGAGGTGAGAATTGATCAGAAATGGATATGACAGACATTTAGAAGACTGTCTGGATATACACATAAATGAGAGGGGGTGAGTCGAAACTGTCAGATCGCTTTCAGCCCAGCTGTGGGAGAGATTGTGGCGGTGCTGTCAATGATGAGGGCCTTTCTGGAGGGCGGGCAGGTCCCCCTTTGTCTGTCTTTCTCCGTCCCCTGCACCTGCTCCTTCCGAGGGTTATCAGGCCTCTGAAGGTGGCCCCAGTCCCTTACTCGATGGAGGCACAGGACAGGAGTGGAGGGTGGAGCTGGACGGAGGGTGGAGGGTGGAGCTGGGCAGGAGTGGAGGGATGGAGCTGGACGGGAGTGGCGGGGGGAGCTGCACGTGTCAGGATCACATAGTCTTGGTTGCTGGATGTGGAGCAGAACGATGTCTTCTGATGAGGTTGCCGGGGTGATTCTGAGAAACTCTGGGAACCCTGGACACTTTGTTCCTCAGCCCTGGCCATCTCAACTCTGATCTCTCCAGACCACCTTGCGCGCACAGCACGCTGTTCCCTGGACCTCTCCAGCCTTGCGTGGCGTGCCGTGGGGTTTTGGGAAGATCATCTCTGTGGCTTCACCGCTGCCTGTCCTCGTGCCTGGGCGTCTCCAGCCTTTACATGGATCCTTTCTGTGTGGACTTGGTGACGGTGTCTGTCTTCCTACATCAGAGTCAGCAAATCACAAAATGGGGATTTTGTCACAGGAAATCTTCATTTCAAACCATGAAACAGTGACTGTAAATCGGAGTTTTGAGTGATAGGGTTTTATGAGACTCTTCAGTATTCAACCCAAATTATATAATTAGATAAGCTTTTTAACAGTCTTCCTTTGAACGCGATTGGCTCTTCGGGGTTACACTCCTCTGTTGCCTGTTCTGGCTGAAGTCAGCCTGCTGTGAGTTCTCCCCGCACCCGAGGGATCCCGCCGTCCGCCAGCAGAGGGCGCGGCTTCCCGGGCCGGAGGCCGCGCCGTGTCCCGTGTCCTCTATTGTGTTACTGCGCCGGAAGCCCTCGGAAGTCAGGTCGGGGGCATCTGGCGGGTTTGTGGCCGCCCCTTGTCTTTGGAGCAGTCTTCCTGTGCTTCGGGAAAATTCCTAGGTTATTAGTCCCATTTCCCAATGTGAAAACAAGAAATCGACTTTCCAGTTTCACTGTGACCCGGCTCTGCTGGCCTGAGCGTTTGGGTGAGACTTTGATTCAGAGGTGGCAGCGTGAGGGGACAGTGGGGGCTGCCACTGCTGTCGTGAGAGGCGGTTGAGGTGGCAGCAGTGCCGGTGACTTCCAGGTGGTGGCCGGTCCCTGGCACACAGCAGCCTAAGGCAGCAGCAGAGCTGTGGGGTGGCTTCCTTTGTGCTGAGTGGGGGCCACAGAGACTCCACTGCTGGGCCATTGCCTGGTGAGGCTCGGAGCTTGGCCCCCAGATGCTCCACGTAGCCTGGCCCTCAGCATGGCTGGTGAGAGCGAGCTTCCTGGTACCCCTCTTCTTCCACTGAGGCCCTCATGTTGATCTCCTTTTCTGTGTATCAGCCAGAGCCAGCTTTTGTGAGTTGCAACTAAAAGTGCAGCAAATACGTGTGACATTGGGCTATGTAAGGCCCCAGGCTGGGGATGGTTGCATAGGTGGGCACGAGGGCACTGGCTGTCACCACGACTGAGTGCAGCGGTGAGCTGTCACTTTCAGCGGTCTTACTATTTAATCTCCACAACTCTTGAGTCATAATTTCAGTTTTACAGATGAAAAATACGGAGTCAGAATTCGCGTCCCTGCCGTGGCTGCCAGGCCCTCCCTCCCGTTGACCTTGGCCTTGGAGCTTCTGTCCTTTTCCTCTCTTCTGTTCTCAGTATTGATCCCTCTCTCCTGTGTGCCAGACGCCCTGCTGGAGCGCCTCGAGCTCAGCTGTGCAGACACGGCTGGTCCGGCCTTTGAGAGCCTGTCCTCTGATGGGAAGACAGACACAAAGCAAGCAATTCACCCAGAGTGACAGCGACAGGGCGGCGGGGGCTCCAGGATGCAGGGAGGTCTGTGGATCCGCACTGGGCCTGGACTCCTGGCCACGGCCACCGCAATGGGGCACAGCCTCCATTTTCGTGACGTCACATCACTGCCATCGCTGTCCCTCATCCAGCGTGTCACCGTCCATCAACTGTACTCAGGATCAGCTCGCTGAAGCCCAGCAGCAGAAGGAGAAGCAGCCAACAGAAAAGAATTGGGGGACAAAGAAAGGAGACTGCGGTGCTGGGAGGATGAGGCAGCATGAGAAAATGAAGGACCTGGACTTCAGAAGGGGGATCATCTTTTAATTGCTTGAAACCACAGTTTGCCACTCACTACACAAATTTTATTTCCATTTAAATTTTAATTAATTGTTAATATTTTAATTTTTTATAGAGACAGGATCTTGCTATGCTGCCCAGGCTTCACCAGAACCGCAGAGTATCAGGCAGAGAGACTCTGATCCTGTGATTCTTTAGAGAGGTGGCCCAGAGGCACTCTCATTGCACTCAAAGCTGACTGAGTTTAGGAAATTGGGTTTTTCTTTTTGCTGCATGTAAGAAAGTTTTCAGATGGCTGGATCTGGAGACCCCAAGGCGCTGAGGGAGTATTCTATACACAGGTTTCGTGAGTGCAGTTCCACTCTGGAGGTTTTGCCACTGCTGGCATGGCCTCAGGAGCCCTGTAAAAAATGTCCTGTGAGCTTCTGCTTTATCACCTCTGGCAGTCTGTCTGCCTTCGGAGACCTCATGGTGGTCCTGTCAAATCCTAACTGGTGGGCTGCTCCACCTTCTGGCCTCCTGACCCTTGTTTTAGAAGTGAGAAGCCCAGATGTGAGTTCTGAATTTGTTGTTATTCCCTTGTGTTCCTGATAGAAACACCTGCCACATCTAACGCCTAAGACATTTTAAATGGTGGGTTTGAGTATCCACAAGTATCAAAGATGACTAACCATCCCTTGCCACTTTTCACTTTGTTTTTATCCTACTGTGTTATTTTATCACCTTGAGACTGTATTTAATCAGTCTTTGAAATAAAAGTAAGAGGTCTGAGTTGTCAAACAAATATTATAAGACCAGAAACACTTTTCTCATTTGGTTTTGTTTTTAACACAGTTCAGGTGTGTTTGGCCTCCATTGTGGGTCCTGAGTAAGAACTAATTACTCAGTAATGAGCCTGGTCTGCTTGGAAGAAGAAAGGGCATTCTCTGACTTAGTGACCTGGCCTGGGAGAGTCCTCAGTGATCAGATGGCTGTCCCCTGGCAGGCACATGGAGTGAAGGCCAGTTCTCCGTGGAGTCCCCGGGATCTGCCTCCGTGCTTGTTGTTGTGAAGGGGTCAGAAAGAAGATGTGTGTCTGTTGCCGTCTACTGCATCTCACTGGGAACTGAGTCACTCATCCCGGAAGCGGCATCTGAAAAGCAAGACTCATTGCGGAATCTCATGCAAATGCAGAGGAACTTAGTGCATGCCCATGAGTGCTGACCTCTGCTTGTGCAAAGAAACTGTCATTTCCCAAAACGTTTTTGGAACTCTTCTTTCAAGAAATGCTCTAAAAGTCAGCTTCAGTGCCATCTGAGAAAATCTCTCTGCTGTGTTTTGTAGGATACTTTTGGCTCCTGATAATTTAGCCCTATGAATCACCTTTTCATTCATCGGGCTGGCCTCTGAGATTTTTGACTATTTTGAGAACTCAACTGTGCCCGGAAAAACAAGATTTCTCCTAATGAAGAACACACAGGAGCCTGTGCTGTCAGAATTGGCGCTGTTAGGAGTTCCCAGGCTCCCTCGCTCCCTCACTGATTAGAACCCATGACATACATGCCCTCTTGTAGAAAACATGCCTGGGTGACAGCGGGTTTGCAAACGCTTTTGGATCATTAGGTATTTGTATGATTGGGACTTTCCAGCATCATCCAGAAAGAAATGCATGGTGTGCAGCTTCTTGTTTTTATTTTTGGTTGATTCTTTTTTTTTTTCATGGAAATCATTTTGGCAAGAAGGCTGTTTGATAGGGTATTAGCGCGAAAGCCCATTTGACCCTGAAGTACAGCCTTAAGAAATGGACACACTGGAGAGGCTGTGAGGCAAGGATGTGGCCGTGGACATGCAGGTGGCGTTGAGGTGAGACTGCTGGGAGCCCGGTGTAGGCTCTTTAGGGGACAATGACAAAAGCACTGAAGAGCAGAGGAGGAGGTGCTTGCATCCTGAAGCCAAGGCACTGATGAGAAGGCGAGGGGGCGGGCCTGTGTGAAGGCACTAGATAGACCTGTGCTGGAAAGACTGGGAGCCAGCCATTCGTATGTCATCACTGTCTAGGTACAAAGGAGAGTGCATGCGCTACAGGGGAAACTGTTGTCTTAATGTGCCAAATAGAATTTTGGAGCCTTTTGACATCTTAAAACTACTTTTCCATAATACAGGACGTTCATTTTGCAGTCATGAAAACTGAGAGGTTAAAAGTCTTGTTTGGGATTTCACAAGGTTGAATTATATGAAATTCCTGAAATGTGACCCTTTTTGACCTATAAGAATGGCAATTTCATATAGTTCAAACTATTGATTTAGTGATCCAGCCACAGCTGTCTGCACTGGAGTTTGCACTTTGCCAGGCTGCATACTTCACTGGGGAATCTTAGGGTCCCCGTCGAGAGGCACCTTGGAGACCAAATAGTCTGACTTTTGCATCATAAATGTGCTGACTCTGGGCTCTGAGCACTTGAGTGACTGGCCCAGGATCGCTCGACCGTGAGTGGTAGAGCCGAGACTGGGAATGAGATCCTTTTCACTCAATGCCTGGAGAACCAAGCTTTCTACAGACTCTGTCAAAAGAGGGAATGCGGCTTGGTGAATGACATCTTAGGGACATATAAGATTGCATGTAAACTGCCCAGGATGTCTGTCTTCCATTATTTGGCAAAACCTAAGACGAGCATAACACAGCTTACACATATGGCCATAACACAAAGAGTGTGTGTGTGTGTGTGTGTGTGAGAGAGAGAGAGAGAGAGAATATTTTCCTTTCTGAAGTTTAAAACATACACAGAAATGGAAATTTCAGCAGGCTATAGTGTCAAAGTCAACAGTATGATTTGCCTATTGAAACAAAAAAACCCAATATAATCCAAGGACTCTCTTTTCCTAAGAGAAGGAGATATTCATAACAAAACCATGCCTGGTCAGATCACATTCATGTGGCATCCAGCTCTCAGAACACCATCAGCAGAGCCTCAAGCAGAGCCACCAGGACAGTGAGCTGACCCAGGGCCGAGCCCTGCAGGACAAGGGGGCAGTCCATGGAGGCTCACGCGGGAGGCCCTGTGGGGAGACAGACACAGCGACATTCTCAGCAACAGCTAGGACTTGTGATGAATCTTGGCTTCCTGAAGTCCAGAACCCGCCCTGGCCATCTCATTACTTTTGAAAAATGAGAACCCCTGTTTTAAATGTTTGAGGCTTTGGGCCTCGTTAATAGTGCTATGGTGGGGCTTTACTGTATCTGTGGGGTTGTTAAGCAGAAGAGGACTGGACTTTCTCTTCCTGATCCCAGGCAAAGATGTGGGCACAGTGAGCAGGAGCGGGGTAGGTAAGGGAGCAGTTAACGCCAGGTCAGACGATGTCCCCTGGAAGGCTGGGCTTGACGCCTGCAGCTGTCCCAGAGCTGTACGCGTCTTATCCCAGGAAGCATTTGTGCCGACACTGGAATGCCTTCTTGTGGGGGGCGAGTCTTCTGACGGTGGTTGGAGTATGGTTGGCGGTTCCTTCCCTCTCATGGAGAGCCTGAACACCTTAGAGAACGCAGCCCCTCTTTGGCTGCTGTCAGTCCTGGTGTGGAGCGTTGCTGAATACCTGAGTGAGCTCTCGGTGTAGCAGATCAAGAACCCCACACGTCTTGTTGGGGGAGTACAGTGGAATTTGCTTGTTGTGATGGCAGGACACTCAGCCAGGGGGAGGATCATTATTACGGAATCAATTTACCAACACCATCAAAATAGTAAGATCCTAGATACTATTAGGATGACTTTGGAGGCCATAACTCCCTTCTGGTTAATTTTATCTCTTTCGAGGGCACGACGACGGATGAGATGGGCCCAGGGGAAGCAACAGATGTAATCTGACACTAGCAAGACTTGGATTCTCTCCCACACAACCCAGCCATCAATAAAACGGCAATATCTAGGCTAGACCAGTGGCTTTCAAATCTTGTTTTAAAGCTACAGAACCCCTTTTCACAAGTGACAAGGAACCCCAATATATAAGCCTGTAATAGACATGTAAATAAAACCCCAGTACGTGAAACGGGTAAGGGCAGGGCTGCAGTGGTTGAAGGGGTGGGCTGCATGAATCTCAAGCCTTTCTCTGCTAACAAGCGTCTCTTAAGGGAGTGAAGGAAAAGGCGATAAATAGAACAGGAAATGTAAAGCATTATCCATGAGTCCCAACTGTCTGAGATGGCAGGTCTTTCGGTGATGACCCCTGCTCTGCCCCACAGGCTCAAAAGTGCCTGGCACATAGTAGACACTGAAAAAGTATTTGTTGAATGTAGTGAATGAGCAAATGAATGAAGGGTTTCTCCTAAATCTACTTAAAAAGCAAGACAAAGCTGAACCCAGGAGGTGGAGCTTGCAGTGAGCCGAGATCGAGCCACTGCACTGTAGCCTGGGTGGCAGAGCAAGACTCCGTCTCAAAAAATAAACCAAAATAACACACACAAAAAAACAAAAGACAAAGCTTTTCATGGTCTAGCAGAGGGGTCAGGAAACCACAGCCACAGCTAATTCTGGCCCACTACCTGGTTTTATGAATAAAGTTTTATTGGCACGCAGACACACTCGCTTATTTCCATAAGGTCTGTGGCTGATTTTGCTCTACAGAGTAGCTATGTGGCCTGCAAGACCAAAAATATTTATGACCTGACCCTTTACAGAAAAAGTTTGCCGTCCCTTGGACTAGAATGCAAGGGAGAACCTGGCTGTTTCCCCTGGGCATGAGGCTGAACTGGGAGGTGGAACCTCATAGCTCAACTCATCTGAAACTGGTTGAACTCCACTGTAGAAGAGACTTTGAAAATCAGCTCACCTACAGCCCTTATTTCACTGTTAGGGCAAATGCCAACCATCTGCTGAGCCTTGTGCTTACTGCTTGCCTCACCAGCGATGTAAGATGTGAATGACTGTCTCTGCACGCTGCAGGTGAGGCAGGTGTGGCTGAAACACTCACTTCATGCCACTCAGCAGTTGGCTTTCTTTTATTCCCCACTGAAACATCAGCCTTTCCTCGCCTCCACCCTCTTTGTTCAGGAGTCAGATTCCATCGATGCTGTTTTCAGAATGTCCCACACACCTTTTTCTTTTGTGGTCACCAGATATATGCTGAGCTCCTAGCATGTACCACACTGTCCCAAATGCTGGAACCGCAAACACAATGAAGCCCCACCTAATCGCTACCACCCAGGAGCTCATGGACAAAAGGAAGTGATTCTGGTACAGAGAGAAGCATTTTAATTGCCACCACTTGCCTGCCAGATGGGTGCCGGGAGAAGTAGATGGCTTCCAGGATAGGCAGGAGAACAAGATTAACCCTCAAATTGGAAACCCTTAAAGAAACAAGTCAGAGATTTGGAGAGGCTTGATCCTGGACAGCTGAGGTGGAAGACAGGTCAGAGCCCCGGGTTCACATGTGAGGACAAAGATGCCCAGAGCTGGATGGGCAGTGTGTGGGTGCAGAGTGGACAGGCTGGATGGACAGTGTGTGTGCAGAGAGGGAACAATGTGTGTGTGTAGAGAGGATGGGCTGGCTGGAGGGTGTGTGTGTGTAGAGAGGATGGGCTGGCTTGAGGGTGTGTGTGTAGAGAGAGCATGGGGTGGATGGAAGGTGTGTGTGTGTAGAGAGGATGGGCTGGCTGGAGGGTGTGTGTGTGTAGAGAGGATGGGCTGGCTGGAGGGTGTGTGTGTGTAGAGAGGATGGGCTGGCTGGAGGGTGTGTGTGTGGAGAGAGCATGGGCTGGATGGAGGGTGTGTGTATGTGTAGAGAGGATGGGCTGGATGGAAGGTGTGTGTTTGAATATGGGTTCAAGGGCACAGGTCAAAGCCAGGTCACGAGTCAGCTAAGCTGGTTGAAAGCCATCACATGGTTATAATTATTCGTCCTGTGGGATTCTCCTGATGAACAGTATTACTTCTGCACAATAAGATGATCATTTATGACTTTAAATGTATTTGTTAAATGGTTATATATAATGTTTTGTTTATTGATTTTAAAAAGTTCAAGATTGAAAACAGTATTTGCACTTTGGATATCATCAGAGAATTGTTAAGGCTGATGTTTGTTGAAGTGTTTGGTCTGTTGTGTTCAAATAGCCACTAGTCCATTTAATTAAATTGAAGAAAGACAAATCTTTCTTTTTGAATAGCGTGTGGTTTCTGTAGCTTCACAGAACGTTAAAGGACGTGTTTAGACATTAACATGTTTGGTGACGGACAGATTCAAAGTTGTCTGTAATCAAGTTGAAGATGATCATTCCCTTAAAATCATAACATCCTGCCTCTGCTTCCTGGGGGTGGGTCTCACCTGCAGCATATGAAGAGCGTTTACCTGCTGCTGCGGCCACCTGCATCCAGCAGCTGTGGGGACCACTCCTTTCCTGCAAACCCGGGAGGACGTCAGCACATGCGTCCAGGGTGATGGAGAGGAGTGGAGCAGAGCTTATGGGCTTGAGGTGCCGGTGGGGACTGGTCCAGTCATTGCTGATGGGCCTGTCTTCTGTGTGTTGTTCTCGCAGCCTGAATGGCTGTCTGGGTGCCAGGACCCCCCTGAGCAGTGCGGGTTCTTCCTGGGGCATGCGGCTTTGCCATGAGAGGAAAAGCAGGCCACATCTGATTGGTCCAGGCCCTCCCCACACATGGACTCACAGGCATTTCCCTCTGTCTTCCGCCACGCCCGTCCTGAAGCCTTCCAGGAGCCTCCTGGAGGAGCCACAGACCCAGTGAAGACGCCTTTTCCCCAGCCTGCTAGCAGGTCCTGGGAACCTGGTTAGTGTGCTGCAGGCTGGCTCGAGGGGAGGCTCTGATCTGTGCTAGAATGTTGCTGAGTTAAGCTCAAGTCACCGATTGTGGGGTGATAGTCGAGATTGTTCTGTGATGGAATGAAAGGAAACAGAGGAAGACTTGTAGTCTGGCAGAAGACTTGGGAGGACCCACGTGGGTGCAGAAGAGCTCAGGCCTGGGCCAGGGTCTGCATGGAAAGGCTTTGTGGGGCCGGGGTAGCAGGGCTTATTTTGTTTAATGTGGAAAAGGAACATTCTCTCTCTCCCTTCCTCGTTTTCTGCAAATGACAGTTTTTTTTAGACCTAGCCACTAAAGTTTATATTTAGTTTTAGTTTTTTTTTTTTTTTTTTTTTTGCAAAACATTTTTGCTCTCTGCCTCACATCTCGTTATTTTCAGTAACAGTTGAATTCATTATAAAGAAATCGACATTATTTTAATCTTCCACATACTACTGGCATCATTTTGGCAGAAGTTGCCGTAATGTAGATGAGAGCTTTTTGGTGGTGGTTACCTGTTCATCACACCAGGCTGCGTGCCTCAGGCAGCACAGACGTCAGCGTCAGACATACCTGGATTTGAGTCCCAGCTCTGGCATGGAGGCTGTATGGCTTTGGGGAGGTGTCTTAGACTTCGACTCATTCCTTGTAAAAGAGGGACAGCAGCACCTATCTGGAGATCGCTCTGGGGATTAAGGAGAGGTACTCGTGAGGTGCACAGAGCCGGCCGTCTGTGAGCTACGGGGGGCTGTACCCCCCACAGCGTGGTGAGCATGGGGGAAGTATCTGGACCTGTCGTGAGGTGCACAGAGCCGGCCGTCTGTGAGCTACGGGGGGCTGTGCCCCCCACAGCGTGGTGAGCGTGGGGGAAGTATCTGGGGCCTGTGAGGCTCATGGTCTTTATTGGACGAGTATTCTATGAAAGGCACTTGAAGATGACAAACCGTTAACATAAATGACCGGTCAGCCACTTAACGGACTGGGTCCCAGTCTGGCCGCGCATCAGAGTCACCTGAGGACTTAGGGAAAGTGCCAGTGCTGCAGGCCTCACCTTGACCCAGAATATTTTCCGACAGGGCCCCAGATGTTAGCAGGTTCATTCCCGAGTGATGTTAGCATGCAGCCAGAATGGGAAACTCTTCAGCCTTCCTCACAGAGCACAGCGTGTGTGGCAGGAGGGTCAGCAGACATAGGCTGCATGTGGCCCTGTGGCGAGCACGTGTGCATGGTGCCCCTGGAGTGGATGGCCCAGCGGGGCCCCTGATGGCCACAGGACCAGGACACAGACAGGCTTTTGGCCGACAGCATCCAGCTGTGCCACTTGCTGTGACATTGCCGTGGTCATGCGAAGGTGACCAACTTACCTTTATGTAGCATTGTGTTTCTCCAAGAAAATCAGGAAAACGGCAGTAAGGTTGATATTTGAGAACTTTGGTTTGCTCTTTATAAAGTGGTAACGATACAATGATATAAAAAGGTATTAACTTCCACGTCCATTATACAGATTAAATGAGAGAAAGTATGGAATGTGCCTGGGTGAGTTTCTTAGCCACACTTCCTCAGGGCATCACCCCATAGACGACTTGAATGTGTTCCCTACTCAAGACAAATGGATGCAGATTGAATTTAAAACCACTTTTTTTTAGGAGGTATGCTTTGTGTTTAGATGAAACTACCTTTTAAATTGTGACTTTTTTGATATAATTTTGATCTATATCATAATACATTGAACAACTAGCCATCTCTCTTAGACTCCTTTTGAAAGCAGATAGTTTTGAGTTCCAAGTGTTCAGCACCCAGCATAGTCTAAAACATGGATTCGGGTACATGGCAGGACCGTGTGTGCAGCCCGCTACGTGGATTCAGGTACACAGCAGAACCTTGTGTGCAGCCCGCTACCGTGGATTCGGGTACATGGCAGAACTGTGTGTGTGGCCCGTTACGTGGTTTCGGGTACACAGCAGAACTGTGTGTGCAGCCCACTATGTGGATTCGGGTACACGGCAGAACTGTGTGTGCAGCCTGATACATGGATTCGGATACACGGTAGAACCGTGTACTCTTCATATAGGATGATAGCCCACTTTGCACTGATGTATGTCCTAATTACAACAGAATTAAATTCTTGACCTCCAGTTGTGTATGTTGTGATACTGGGTGTATCTGTAGCTTCATTCTGGGTGTTCTCGCCCTGACCCCCGGGCATCCCTGCTGCCATGGGGCTGACATCCAGCCTCGCGTCTGAGGTATGTTCCTCGGGGTATCCTCATCGATGCCAGCGGTAGGGGAATCTCTTAGGGACTTGGGCAGAAGCCAGATTAGACCCATATTACTTCCTCATCAGAAAACTGAGGGCTGGCCTGTGGAATGTGACGAGTCCGTCCCACTCTGGCCTCTTTCTCTCAGTCCTGGCCTGGAGCACCAGGAGATAAAGCAGATTTTCTGTGTTCCTCTCGCGTTGCTCGGGCTGCGACAGAAGCACTGTCTGTGTGTGCTGACACGTGCAATCTGATGGCAGTTAGTGCTGGTTGATTCGCGAAAGACCCAGATGACCGACGGTCCATGTCGTGGGACCTCTCCTGTCACAGCGAGTGTGCCCAGCCCCACTGAAGTGGTCAGGCGCAGCTGCCTGTGCAGTGAGGAGAACGTAGTCCCTCGCTGCCACACCCCCGCCACCTGCACCCAGCACCCTCCTCCTTGGAGAACCATGGCGTCCCCTAAATTCATGGCTGAATGAATTCTACGGATGGCCAAGTGGCAAGACTCATTACAAAGACTGAGCCTGTGTTTTTTAAGGAAAAATCCCTAAATAGGTATAAGCTACAGCTGGTTGCTGCCGCCACTTCTTCAGGGAGATTTTTCTCTTGATTGTGGCTTAGGTTCCTGGGAACTTTTGACTCTCCCAATTCCAAGCCTTCCTCACCCAACCACTGTCACATTTTAGTGGTAAAATGCCATCTTGAAAAAGGACTCTTCTTTTTGTGTTCTTTTGCATTTCAAAGGTGTTATGTGTACTTCATATAACACGGGGTAATTACGCACCCACCACCCTTCATTGTGCTTCTTCTTCTGCTCCAAGCAGCATTCTAGGCCTGGGGGCTGCATCCGGGTGAGCGAGACGAGCCACTGTCTTGTGCCAGGCACTGCCCTGTATGCTGGGCCTGTGGCATCCACCAGCTACACACCTTGCCCTTGTAACCTGCAGGCTTGACGGGGGACAGACAATGCTAAGTACAAAAGAAAATGTGTAACTTGTGCAATGGGATAAAGGAGAAACAAGTGGCTGGGAAGGAGATGCCAGCCGGGTCTTAGCCAGGAGCCATGGCAGGACCCATCAGAAGGCATTGTGTGGTCCTGTGAGCGACCGTGGCAGCTGGAACTGGGGCATTCACCCTGGAGGCCATGACAAAGGACACAGTGGTCATGATGAGAGGCATGGATCAAGGTGGGGCCAGTATCTTGTGTCCTGAGCAAGTGTGTAGTGCTGATGCTGCCTGTTGAGATGGGAAGCCCCGGGAAGGATGAGGCTGGGGGCCGCTGGCATTCAGGTTTGGACACTATGTGTTAATTGCATATCATGCATCTACTCATCTGCTGAAGCTGGTGGCTCTGGGAGCCTGTGTCGGGGAGGTGAGCGTGGGACATGTGAATTGGGTGCTGTTGGCACACTCCATGGGATTCAAAGCCCTGGAGCTCATTTTAGACTTATGCACATAGGGAGACAGGGTCACGGATGGGTCTGGGCATGCCTCGTTTACAAGCCGGGAGGGAGACTGAGGGAGCCAGCACAGAAGCGGAAGCCCGGGAGGCTGGGGTAGAGTGGGGAGCAGGGCCCGGGAGGCTGGTGTAGAGTGGGGAGCAGGGCAGGGCTCCCAGGGTCCCAGGGTCCCTCAGTTCGGTTTTGGGTCTGCCATTGCCCTTCTCCCACAGAGGACGAGACTGTTCCTTCTGTCATTTTTGGAGGCATTCGAGATCCGACAACGTACTCTGGGTCCCTGGGTCACACGCAGCATCCTCTGGACAGAGAGAAAGAAAACCCTGAGCTTGGCATTCTTTGTTTTAAAACCACAATTGAGAGGATCACCCAGAGAGAAGAGAGTGACAGTGAAATGATTGAGAAGAAAGAGACAGGAAGAGCGAGCCCTGAGAGGTCCAGGAAGCAGGCTGCAAAGAGGTTTGCCAATTAATATGGAAACGAATCCTCCCTTGTCTCCCCTCTCCCCTGAAACCGGTGGGGAGATATTAATAGAGCAGTTCTGTTGCCAGGAAGAAAGCAAATGGGCAATTAAAACTCCAGAAAGCTGAGCAGTGCGTGAGCGCCGTGGATTTGAAAGCCTGCATTTTAATTGCGGGAGATGCGGCCGTGCAGGCACTTGGAGGCTGTATGCAGGGTGGGGCTCCACTGGGGGCCTGTGGGGCCAGGGCTGCTGGGGCCTGTGGGCGTTGCCAAGGCCACCACCCAGCCCTCCTGCCCATCCCATGCAGGAATGGCTGGTGCACCAGAATCTGGTTTCATCCCCATTCCCCTGTGTCATGGCCACTGCGTGCGCGCGTCTGTCCTCTGTCCTAGGCTGTGCGCCATCTGATGCTGCCACGTCTGACGGGGCCTGCTGAGCAGTGTTTCCTGGGCTTGGTGGAAGGTCAGGCTTGTCTCGGGATCCTCACGTTTGGCGAAGTCCAGCAGTGGATACCCGAGGAACGGGGAGGGCTGTTGCTTAGCAACAGATTCCAGCCGCATCTACCCTGTAAGGGCCACGGTGACTCCCTGGTTTTGTCCCTGGAAGTGCTTTTCTTCCTGGCTTGGGTTCTTACATCATTAATAACTGTCGTTCACTCTGCCACCAGTCAGAGAAGCAAAAGAACTTTCTGGATGCCCCAGCAGCCCCAGCCACACGACACTCACGTTCAGCTGTAATGTGGTATTTCACGTCACCTCCTTGTTTGCCCTGTGGTCACTTTCGAAGAACTTGGATAGTTTCAATGACAATGTCCTAAAGTGCTAGAGTCCCAAAACTTGCTTTGGGTTCAGTGTTTGGATTTCTTTCTCGTCTTGAGGTACGAGGGTGGCCTGCGTTTTGGAAGACCTCCACGCTAGCAGAGGGGCAGGGGTTGGAAAAAGCACACCTGCTTCCAGAACAGCATCTGAAGGGTGGCAGGACAGGCACGTGCCGAGGTCCCAGGTGGCGGTAGGAGACTGTGACCCTGCCTCACCCGCTGCTCCCATCCGCCGCAATGCCACCCCGTCAGGACGTACCCCGTGACAACCTTACCTACAGCAGACTTGGGCTGCAGGGAGGAGAGGGAACTGTGTGAGGGGCCACGAAGAGCTCTCATGGCACTTACCCCTTGGTGCAAGCAGCCTGCTCCTTACTCAGTACGCTCTGCACACGACCTCAGCCCCTCCACTGCCTAGGTCCGTAGGGGCTAGAGCATGCTGAAGGAGTTTTCTGGAGCATGGTGAGTGAACTTTCTGGAGCATTTTGAACAACCTTTCTGGAGCATGGTGAGCAAACTTTCTAGAGCATGGTGAATGAGCTTTCTAGAGTGTGGTGAATGAGCTTTCTGGAGCATGGTGAATGAGATTTCTGGAGTGTGGTGAATGAGTTTTCTAGAGCGTGGTGAATGACCTTTCTAGAGTGTAGTGAACGAGCTTTCTGGAGCGTGGTGAATGACTTTTCCAGAGCGTGGTGAACGAGCTTGGTGCTGCAGCTGGGTCTAGGTATGATCTGCTCCCCACCGCCCCCTCTGCCAGCCAGCACTCTGGTGTGTTCTTGGATGGTGGCTTCAACTCTCCGAGCCTTGGTTTCCTTGTCTGTATGTGAAATTGATAGCTCCGCCTCTTGGAGCTGCTGGAGGATGGACTCGGCACGTGGGGATGCAGGGGCTGGCTTGTTCCTCCAGGGCATTGGTGCCTGTGCTCTGCCAGCCACTGTCTCAGGTGCTCTGTGGGGCACTCCGGACTGTGAGATCCGCTGCTCCCCGGAGCACACTGCCTATGACATACGACATGTGCTTCTGAAAACGCTTCCAGAGTCACCAAGGTAGACACAGCCGAGCCTGATGCCTCAGCCTTTCCCTGTCACGGACACCAAGTGTCCCTCACCCCTCGGTCTTCCCATGTCCCCAGGACATGCCTGGTAGAATGGTCCCCACCCCGGGGGTCCTCGGCCCTGCTCCTTCTGGGCCCACTCCTGGGGCTTCCCGGAATCTGGCGCTTGACACCTGGAGATGAATGGAGGCCATGTCATGGCAACACATTTTACACAGGAACGGCGTGTGCACGCATCATACACAGGCAGACACAGTGACAGCAGTTGTCGAATCACCCTGCGTTTGTAAATGAGGCCAACCTATTTGTTTTTATTAGCATAAAAACAACCTTTTGTGCTGCTCGTGAGTTCTGAGGGTCGGGAATCAGGCAGGGATAGCAGGTGTGGCTTGTGTCTGCTCCATGTGCCTGGGGGCTTAGCTGGAAAAGCTGGAGTCCTGGAAAGGTTTGTTCGCTCCCAGTTGCTGCAACTGGCGTTGGCTCTTGGCTAGGAAGATGGAGCCACAGCTGGAACACCTACAGGCGGCTGCCCCGTGTCCTCAGGGCAGGGCACTGCTTCCAAGGTGAGGGTCCCAGAGACAGTCGGTGACTTCTGCTCTATGCAAGGGTCCTGGAGACAGTCAGTGACTTCTGCTCCGTGCGAGGGTCCCGGAGACAGTCGGTGACTTCTCCGTGTGAGGGTCCCGGAGACAGTCGGTGACTTCTGCTCCGTGCGAGGGTCCCCGAGACAGTCGGTGACTTCTGCTCCATGCGAGGGTCCCGGAGATAGTCGGTGACTTCTGCTCCGTGCGAGGGTCCCGGAGATAGTCGGTGACTTCTGCTCCGTGTGTTAGTAACTCTTGTGCAACGTCAGAAGCTGAGGCTTCGCCAACGCCTCTCAAGCTTTGCCTCCGTGTGGTTGGCAGAGCTTTCTTTGGACTCCAACCCTTTAATTCTTATGGAGCAAGCAAGAAAGAAAACAAGCAAACTCTTGTTTTGAAGCTAGAAGTGCTCAGTCCCCAACACTTGGTATTTAATTGACCCTGAGCCTTAATAGAAGCAGAGGCTGTGGGGCCGTGGCCGGTGCTCACTCGCTGCAGCTGGGCAGGCAGTGGGTGTTGCTGCTCCTGTTCACCACAGCC